>NC_041214.2:115873510-115937866 GCF_002837175.3 Physeter macrocephalus | reverse complement strand
TATCTTCCCGGACCGAGGCACGAACCCGTGTCCCCTGCATCGGCAGGCGGACTCTCAACCACTGCACCACCAGGGAAGCCCAAAACTGACTTTTGTCAATCAAACACATGCAGTTATGTCAAAATGTTACTTAATGTGGTAACCTGAATCCCAGTTTAAAGTAGGATCTAAACAGTATAACGTTGAAATAGACTACTGCTGTATGTAGATAGATAGATATAGATAGATAGATAGATATAGATAGATACATGTTTGTTTATATATCTGTGTCTATAATTTGAAATATTCTCTGATTATATTATGTCTGGTCATGATGTCAGAAGTATTCCCTTTATTTTACCTGTTTTTTTTGGAGCTATTGGAGGTGTGTTACAGTCAGTGGAACATGGAACTAACTATTAAAAGCCTTGTGACTAAGTAATTTTATCTTTCTGGGTCTTATTTGTAAAATAAAGGCACTTAATGGAATGATTCTAAGAAGAAATGCCTTGCCCTTCTTTGTATGAAGTCTATTGGAGAAAATTCTAAACCTGTGTTTACTGCTGTCTGAACTTTTAAAAATATTGATAAATCTTCAAACTCAATTCATATACCATTAACTTGAATTTTTACAGCAAAATTATCCTAAAAGAATAACTACCTTCCTAGTAGGTTGATTGATCTCTTCCTTGTTAAATTTTTCAAAATTATATATAAATAAAATCTCATCCTTTTTTTATTGTGCAGTTAGAATAAAGATGATCTTCAATTATATACTATAAACCTATATGCTAATTGTTTTTAAATTAATATATCTTAAATTTACTGAAAGGGGTATCAAGACCTGATAAATTATTCAAAGGAAAGAAATTAACATTGAGCTTTTTAATCTTAGGTACTCATTACTCTCACATTTAATCCAGTGCTATCAACCTTGTCTTTATCATTTGTTATCTTCTTTTAGCCACAATAAAATTTTCTTATAACTTCCAAAAGAATGAGTAAAGGGAGCACTAATAAATTAAGAGAAATTTTCAGAGAAAAATATAATAGGCTAGAGATTTATTTCTAAAAGTTAATAGGAAAATTGTACATAGTTTAGCCTATACTGTGCATTATGTTGCTTATTAAATGAAGTAAACATTTTAAAAACTTTATTTTGATACCACCAATCTACTACTTCTGTTTATTTTTTGGTTTACCCAATTTCTCATTTATTATGATATCAATAAATAATTATATTTTCATGTGTACTCCCTAAATAAGTCATTGGTGTTAATTTTTCTATATTTCAAATCTTGCCATTAAATTAAAAATAAAAAAGTATTGACTTTTACTGAAGTTAATATGGACAGAGTGTTTTTTTCCTTCCTAAGTTTACAGTACTTTTGCACTCAAGTAGGGACTAGAAAACGTTTGTTTAAAGCCAGCAGGAGGAGCTCTCACCTTGCTGGGTCCAATGCTGTTAGTGTGCCTGAAAAACCTGAATTTGTGGGGGCTTTGCCTATGAAGCAAGTGATAAAATTTAAACATCTATCACATATAATGGTGTTAAAAATAAAAATAAATCCTCAGTTTTATTTTGATATCAATGCATCCTTCACTTGTCAGGAATGCAAATTTGAAATTTTACTGTTCTTAAGAATTTTTAAAAGGTATGATTGCAGTTTAATGAGGAAAGTAAAGCAATTATGTAAATCTTGTTTCTTGAAGCTACTAATAAAAAAAATGCTTCCTAAGGATCTACACTGTTGTAGGTATATACATATTTTCTTCTTTGTTTGTTTTGAAATGAATATATTTCAGTTTACAAATTATAAATATTAAGAACCAAGCAGCCCAATTGTATTTTAGAAAAAATAATTATATCAATGAATGAATTAATTTGCCAATCTATGAAAGAGAAATCTCCGTTGGTAGACTTCAATATTAGGGATTCTTGAACACTCTACTCCAGTAAACCCCTTGATTTAAATGGCATGATTTGTAGGTAGTACCAGTAAAGTTTCTGTAGAACCCATTGATGAGAAAACCAGGATATAAACTTATCTAGATTTGGAATCAGCAAAATAAATAATGATTTTTCTCTGCATCTACAAAAATAAAAAAACAAATGATAAAGTTTTATATTCAAACTTAAAAGGAAGGAAGAAAACACTTTTTAAAAAGTTTAAAGGTTTTAAATATTTTTTAAGGGATATCCTAGCATCAATCTTTTCGTTGTAATCACTTTGTGATCTAAAGAAAAGTATGTAACCTCTCTGAGCCTCAGTTTTCTCATCTGTAAATTGAGCATTTAAAAAAGGAAACAACTTATAGGACAATGTGGAGATTCCTTCAAGAAGGAAATATATAGACCATCCTTCCTACAGTGACTCAATTAATATCATTACTTTAACAGCCTGCTAGCAAAATAATGATGTATTCCAAAAATATAAATGTGCTAAAGGAGTAACATTAAACTTTTGAGTGCCCCAAAGTGGATACTGGTATTACATACTTCTGAATTCTTTTCAATAGTATATACCAAAAATAAAATAACATTTATTTAATAATAAGATAAGCTTAGAGTTTTGAATATTTAATATAATATCTTCAGCTTTTTTTCTTTAATATGTGAGATTATTTTTTTACACTGAGTGAACACACACACCATCAAATATCATTTTGTGAATTTGCACGTGTGTGTTTGTGTATGTGTATACGTATGTGTGTATGTATACATATATAGATATATATGTATTTGTACTTTCTTTTACTTGTAGGCTTGTTAGAATTGTATGTTAATATGGAGTAAATGAGGCTATAAAGAAAGCCTTTTTAAAAGCTCTAGCCCTTTATGTGTCCTTTCATCTCTTTATGTGATATTAGCAGCATAAATCATTAGCTAAATATATTAATACATTAAGAGTAGAAAATGGTGTAGCCTAATTCAATCATTCCTTCTTCATTTATTAACTGAAATATTTCAATAAGAGAAATGCACTGCACCCTGGTGGTGCAGTGGTTAAGAATCCGCCTGCCAATGCAGGGCACACAGGTTCGAGCCCTGGTCCGGGAAGATCCCACATGCCGTGGAGCAACTAAGCCCGTGTACCACAACTACTGAGCCTGCGCTCTAGAGCCCGTGAGCCACAACTACTGAAGCCTGCGCGCCTAGAGCCCGTGCTCCGCAACAAGAGAAGCCACTGCAATGAGAAGCCCGCGCACCGCAATGAAGAGTAGCCCCCACTCGCCGCAACTAGAGAAAGCCCGTGCGCAGCAGTGAAGACCCAACGCAGCCAAAAATAAAATAAATAAAATAAATAAATTTAAAAAAGAGAAATGTTCCTTCATTAACTATTTCCTTATTCAGAAGTATTTCATATAGAAAAAGCAAAATAAATGTTTTATTCTTTTCAGATTATTTACCAGTTGTTAAAAATAATTATTTCCTAGTGTACTGCAAAAGTTATTAGTAGGTATATTTTATCATTATGAATGCATGGATTTAAGCATGTTTGAAGTGTTTCAATCCCTTATAGTCATTAACCTGTGTATGATCAAATTATAAATTTTTGGCCAGTGGAAGACTATGCCAGTTGGTTCCTGTGTCCTTTTTACATGACCCTAGTAAACATTGATATATTCCCTGATTTGGTATAAGGACTATAAAGCACCACCAATGAAGTAATCTTACAAAAAATAAAAATAAATGGAACCCAGATCTGGTCAAGCCACTAAATATATCTACCAATTTAAAGGAAATACAGGGAATGGGGGAACATGTTCAATGATATCTCATGAAAAGGAAAATCTGGAATGTGGGATAAGACCACTTTTGTGGGTCAAAATTTTTGCTAGTAAATTTGATTTCATGTAGTGAAAAGATAGCTGGCTATTTAAAACAACAGTGAGATACTATTGCACACCTGTTAGAATGCCTTAAAAAATCTGGACAATACCAAGTTCTGGTGAGGATGTGGAACAATTGGAAAACCAGACATTCTGCTAATGGGAAAGTAAAGCTTTACAGCCATTTTGGAAAACAGTTTTACAGTGTCTTAAAGAATAAGCATTCTTTATATAACCCAGTAATCACTATTTACCATGGGGAGATGAAAGCATAGGTTCATATAAAAGTCTGAATATGAAAGTTCATCAGCTAGGGAATTCCATGCAATAGAATACTTTTCAGCAATAAAAGGAACTGAGTGTTCAGTTGTATATATAGATACACATAGCAACATAGATGAATCTCAAATGCATTATGCTGAGTGAAAGAAGCCAGGCTCAAAAAGTTTCATACTGTATAATTTCATTCATTTGACATTATGGGAAAGGCAAAGCCATAGGGACAGAAGTCAGACTAATGGTTGCTCGGGGCTGGGGTGGGGAAAGTATTCATCGTAAAGGATCACAAGGGAAATTTTGGTGGTGATGGAAATATTCTATAGCTTGATTGTAGTGGGGGTTACATGGAAGTAGGAGTTTGTCACAATCCCTAGAAATGTACGTTTAAAAAAGGTGAATTTTATTGTAAGTAAATCATACCTCAATAAACCTAACTTTAAAAAAAGAAAATGGGGGAACCTATAGATTAAAAAAAAAACAAGACCTCACCATAATGTATAGAACCTATTTGGATCTTGACTTTCTGTTAAAATAAGTTGAGACCATAGGAACATTAAACAATGACTGGATATTTGATGACATTAAGTAATACATATTATTTATAGTAGTGAATTGTTATTGTAATTATATTAAGAGGAGTCTTTATCTTAGATATACATACTGAAATTTTTACAGATGAAATCATATGATTACTGGAATTTGCTTCAAAGAAATCTTGCTGTGAGAGTAGGTAAACATGTATAGATGAAATAAGATTGGCTATAGGTTTGTAATTATTGAGGCAGAGTGATTAGTATAATCACTAATTAGTACAATCACTAGTGAGGGTTCATTGTACTGTTTTCTCCACATTTTAAATTATTTTTGAGAATTTTGCATAATAAAAATTAATTAAAGAATTATGGCTCAGTTTTACAAATGTATGCTTAGTGAATATACTGGAAGAATATTCTGCAATGAGTATGTAGAGTTTATCCCAGAAATTTAAGCATGGTTTCATGCTAAAAATCAATAAAATGTATCACAGTCAAATAAGAAAACCCACCAAGTCCTTGCTATAGACACTAAACAGCAGATGCCAAGTAACAGACTTCCAATGACATTTTTTAAAAACTACTAAAACCCCTCCACTTTTTTAACTAGATGAAGAACTAAAACTCATGATGAGATACCAAAGGATTGTTTCTCAGAGTTCAGTCCATGACCGGCATCTGGGGGACTTGAAGGTAATAGTTAAAATTAAAATCTGCTGAAACATGGGCCCTACACATTAACCTGCTGGAAACACTACAAAAATCCTCTCCTTTTTAAGGCCTCTCCCGTTGCGGAGCACAGGCTCCGGACGCGCAGGCTCAGCGGCCATGGCTCACGGGCCCAGCCGCTCCGCGGCACGTGGGATCCTCCCAGACCGGGGCGCGAACCCGGTTCCGCTGCATCGGCAGGCGGACGCGCAACCACTGCGCCACCAGGGAAGCCCCAGAAATCCTCTCCTTTTGATCTCCATCTATCTTTCTGGCTCACGTCTATCCTCCTAGTTCCCCCAAATAATCTCCACTCCTACTCCCCATTCCAGCAACTGAGAACTGATTTAGTCATAGCTCAGTTACTTTATAGAAGGTATTCTAAAATAAATTTGTTTCTCATCACATCTGATTAAAGACCCCCTCATCCTAGCCCAGCCCAAATTGCATTTCCTTTATGAAATTGTCCCAGACCTGCCCTACCAGCCTTAGACTAACTTAATTGCTAAGCTATTATATAGTGTTCAATTTTAGAATTTAACAGAGTATGTCCTGATTATTTGTTTGCATGTCTTCTCAACCAGAGTATGAGTTACATTTGGTCAGGGAAAAAGGTACATGGTTTTTATTTTTGCTTTTGCCTTCTTTAGCAGTAAGTATACTAACACATACAATAATAATGTAATCTACACTTTAAAAATGTAGATTTCTTCAAAATGAGTTGTTTTCATACTTTGCCAATCATATATAAGGGCATTTAATAACACACAAAGAAAATATACAGGCAGGCCTGCTTTAAAAGTTGTTCTTTCTTTAATGTGGTATAAAAAAGACTATATATGAAAATGGGGGAAAAGCAAAGGTGATTATTTCATTGTTGGTTTGCAAAGTGACCCTGTACTCATGCAGGGCAAGGAAAGAGAGCAAAGAAACAGGTAGATCACTCCAGATTGGTAGGTGGCAGGTTTAATAAGCAAGGGAGCTTATGCACAAGGCTTGTCTTGGGCAGCTGTCAGACGAGTAGATCTCTGCACTTGACCACCAGAGGCTTAGAGACTTCAACTGGGTTCAGTCACGTATACCATCCAGATGGTTTCAGTAGCACCTTATTCTCAGCGCTCTGTCCTTGGAACAGCTATCACTGTGGGAACGATAGGCAGAGCATAGTTCTAAGGACAGGGGAGGAACTGAGGAACCTCCCAGCCATTGCTCAGGTCCAGCTTATGAGTCATCTGGTGGTCATATCCTCTTGATTAACTCCTCCAACGTTCATCAATTTTAAAAGTTAGCTATTAAAAATGACTTTGTTAGTACTGTTACTCAGTCATCTATTTCATTTAGCATTGTTAAACACCACGCTATTTTAAAATTAATTTATAACCACCTTATATATTTTGTATTTACTTAGTATTATTAAGTATTATATATTAAATTTAGTACCTATAAATAATTTTAAAGTAATTCAACTTATTAAAGCTAATACGATGAATAATATTAAAGGTCGTTGCCATTAATGATTTAAATAAATGATTCATTCTTATGTCAATTGAGAAGTTCATGCAAGTTTTTTTGTTTTGTTTAATTCCAGTTGTGTTGCTTGATACAACAACTGTGCTGGGAGAGCTAGGATGGAAAACATATCCATTAAATGGGGTAAGTTTAAATATCTTTTAAAATTGTTATTCTTGTTAGGTTTTTAGGGTCTGTTATAATAGTTAAAGAAAGAAAAACAGTGTGGTTTTGGCTGTATTAAGTATGAATTTTAGTGTATAACAAATTACATAGGAAAGATTAAAATGCAATTAGAACTGCTAACCAATGGGAATGATATATAAAATTCTTTGCTTTCTTCTAAATTAGTAATTGTTCTTTAATACAGTGTTTATACATAGTAGTATTTGAATAGCTATCATATAAATATTTTCTTTAGAAATAAAATTTTATGTTCAAGACACTTTTTTTTCTGTGTATATGCTTGTTAAATTTGGTAACCTCACTGAGTATTTGTACATAAACAAACTTTAGATTATCATAGCATAAGTGTATTTTCCAGATACTAACAATTTGGTATTCATTAGAAAATATGAGTCTGCTAAAGCAGTATGTGTCTTCTGAACTTGGCAAGAAGATACATTATGATCAGGCTTTTGTTAGCTGAGTGTAGTTGCTTTTGAAAGGCTTATAAGAAAGTATAATTTAGCAAGTACACTTTTCCAGGTACTGACATCATTTTAGCTATGGTTGTCCTTGACCTTTTATATGTTTTGATATATTTTGCATCATTTTCACAGTCAGTGTATTCCTACTATTTTTTTTCATTTCAAGCTAAAATAAAAAGGGTGGTTTGTGATGCTTTCTACCTAGACTTTGTCTATTTAAACAAATCTTCAATAATGGAGATAGTCAGCTGTTTTAAGATATACTTTGGCTAGCTTTTCTTCCTTTTTTTAGAAATTGTATTTTCCTCATTCATTACATTCTTCCTTGATACTGTTTTACTTGCTTTTTCTGTTACATCTACAAATTTAAATCTGAAAGAACTTGGTTGACCCAAAATTGTTTTATATTTTTAGAATCATTCCAGTAATGCTGTTTCAATTTGACCTTTATATCAGCAATTATTCAAGTTATTTATTAAATGCGTATTTTCAACTAAAAATTCCTATGAAGAGTTTAATCTTTCCGTCTTTAACAGGTTATTTATTTATTTCTATTTGTTTGTTTATAGACTATGGTTTTATTTTTTCTGAAATTTAAATTTTATTCTTACAGAGCACTCGTCAAACCATTTCTGAGAATGTATCTTTTAAACTAAATTATGCTTTTACCTTCATTATCTTATTTTCATTAAAATGAATAAACATCAGTATTCGTTGAGTGTGTTAAGTGTGTTATGTTTATCACAGTTACTTTCAAGAAGTGAATGGAACTTCTTTTTCAGAATATCCTTTCAAGATATGTACATATCTCGTTTTCTCAGTATATGAAGTAAATTATAAGAACTTACAAATATTAAGTAGTTTATAAGCCCCACTTTTTCATTTTCTGGAAAAAAATGACAAAAATTTTAGCAGTCATACTATCACTGACCTCATGTTGTCATAGCCAAAGAATCATGTGAGGAACAGAAGGAGCTGTGCCCTGCTTTAGAGATTGTGTTTGGCTTGATCAGGCTGCTATTGTTCTCATAATGATTTTGTCATAGGTGTTATGAAATGGGGAATTTTTCTACTTCTGATTTATTATAGAGAGAGGGCAGAATTGTGTGAAAAGTGATGCTTACCTCATAGTTTTCTATTTTCCAGACACTACACTAAGAATTTTATCCTTTTTTTTCACAATGGCCCTATGAGGTATGTCTTAGTTCTCTTTCCCTGTTGGAGAAACCCAGTTTTAAAGACAGTAAGGAACAAAATTTACCAAGAAGTTATAGGCCAAATAGTGAGTGATGGATTCCAATTCAAACTAAATTATTTCTGACTCTAATACCTGTATACGTATTATGGTACACTAACAGAGAGGAACATTGGAAACTTTATGAAAAGGCAATTACTTATATGTGCTATTTGCATAATTGATTCAGATTTTTTTCTCCCCTTGATAAACATACTACTAAACTGAGATATACATTTTGGGCACCAGCCAAGAATGAACAAGAGGAAAGAGAAAGAAGCAGGGAAGGAGACTATAGTAGAAAATAAATATGATAGAATAACTTAGAAAAGGAAAAGATGGTTAAAAATTCATTGAACATTTACCATATGCTAGACTTTGTTCAAAGCACTTTACTCACATGAGTCCTAGAAATCAAGTATAAATTTTCCTTATTGAAAGATGTGAAAATTGAGCTTCAGGTATACTAAATAACTTCTTCATGGTCACAGAGCGAGGAAGTAATGCAGCAAAATTTCTAAGCCAAACATATTTTAATCTTCACTTGTATTTCACAGTAGGTGCTTTTTATTTCTTTGAAGATTCTACCATGTAAAAATAAAGGGCAATGAGCAATACGTATAGACTACAGAGGGAACAATAACACATGGATTCAGACATTCAAAAGTAAATTGAATACTCAATTACCTTGGAATAGGCTATTTGACTTTTAGATTATCCCCCCAAATAATAATGCATATATGGCAAGTGTCAGCAGTAGGAATACTTGAAAATAGGAGCACATGGACATATTTTATAATAGATATGGATAAAGCTTCATGAATTAGATAAAACAGAGATGAACCAAGGGAAACAATAAAATGGATAAATGACATAAGTAAATTTTAAAGAAAACATACAACTTAAATTTCTTTTTTAATGAAGAGGATAGATTACGGACAGGAATAGAGCTTTACTTAGTGCTATTTGTAGTTTCAAACAAGTAAGGAAATAATTAGTAAGGATAGAAAAACATTGAAAACAGTCTACTAAAAATGGCAAGAATGAAAATCATCTAGACATCATAATTGGTTAAATAATTTAAAATCTATAGGAACTGTAAATCAGTGTATAACATTTAAACTACCATTTATATCTGTGTATTAAAATTATAATTAAATCTATTTGAAATTGTGTAATTTTTTAAGGTTCTCAGGTTTTTTGAGCCATGTTGATTTGAATAGCCATTTTAACTAAAGTTGCCTTTTCTCAGAGACACTACTTCAGTTGTTTTTACAAAATGTCATGGGTAGAAAAGACAATAGATGATGTATTTGACAATCTTATGATATAAAGTATATTTGGTGTTTCTCTGAATAAAGTATTTCCTAGGAGTAACTTTCAAATCGATAAAATTTTCTTTCCATAAAGAATTGAACTAAGAGATAGTTTTGAAATCATGTAATGTATGATTTATATTATGAATCATATAAAATATATGCTTTAGTAAATTAATTCATAGTGGTTTTAATTCTTGTCGATTTTTTTTTTTTTTTTTACTAAAAATACCTTTTCCACCCTTAGTAACATGCTGATGTAATTACAAGAGTAGGCATTCATGATGTGCCTGTAAACAAAACCATTACTGGTTATTTGAATATAACATAAGCACCTCTGGTTAGCAAATATGGAATATAGATGAATAGTTTTGAGCAAATGACTTTTTAGGCTTGCAAAAATTAAAAGAAATTATATTTATTTTCTTGCTTGCTTGGTCAACTCATTTTTGCCAACATCGAAAATACACTTTCTTTTTTTAAAAGTCATGTGCAGAATTCAATTTAACACATTTCTCTTGTTCCATGTACTCTTTTGCAGTTTAGAAATAGGTCTACACAATCATAAGGCCAAAGAGAGTATCTTCAGGTAGTTTCGAGTAATGTTTTGTGAAAGAATAATAAAGGGAAGGATGAATTCTGCTTGAGGAAGATTGGTAGTAGGATGTGACCCATCAGCTCTTTCTTATAAACTAAGGAATCACATATGGGCTGGAAGAGAGGGTAGAAGGCACCTTTTAGGAAAAGGGAATGGCTTGAAGACAGGCACCAAATTCTTTTTTTTTTTTTTTTTTTTTTGTGGTATGCGGGCCTCCCTCTGTTGTGGTCTCTCCTGTTGCGGAGCACAGGCTCCGGACGCGCAGGCTCAGCGGCCATGGCTCACGGGCCCAGCCGCTCCGCGGCATGTGGGATCCTCCCAGACCGAGGCGCGAACCCGGTTCCCCTAAATCGGCAGGCGGACGCGCAACTACTGCGCCACCAGGGAAGCCCCAGGCACCGAATTCTTAAATGTATGCATTAAGTTTTAGGGACGATGAGAATAATTTGTGCGGCTGAAGAGAAGGGATGTGGTGGGAAATACGGCTACGATTATAGGCTAAGCCATACTGTAGGAGACTTAGAATTTCAGTGTCTTAATTGATTTACATAGTGTGTATCTCAGCCCCTGTAAGTAGAAGTACTTTCTGGATTTGCTTAAACAATCAAAAATTATTGAAGCTTTCTTTTGTGTAAGACAATAACATAAACCCTTGGAAATGAAAGACACCTTGGAAAATTGTTAGCAAAGGATGTTCAAAATATAGATGTTCTTATTGATATGTTGAGAACAGAGGGAAGTTGAATAATTATATTTGTATAGAGTATGGAGCTTGGTTTTAGAAAAGAATGAATACTTCAGTGAATTTGGGAACCAGTGGTTGTAATTCTTAACACTGTGCTCTCACTGTTTAATGTCAAGAATTTTATATCTACATAATTCGAAACTGTTAAGAACTTTATCCTGTAAATGTCCCTTCTATCCTTTATCTGTCTATGTACTACACTAAGGTAATAAAATTATGATGATCTCGTGGAGTAGCTAAGAGTGCCATGATAATCAATGAAAGAATGCTGCATCAGTAAAAATTTTTGCATAGCACTGTAGAAGTTATGTGAATACTTTAAAAGTGTTTTCACAAACATAAAGTATAGGCATATGCCCTGGATTTTCTATTTGCTATTAGTAACTAATAACTGGTTAATACTAAAGCTTACTCTGTGCAAAACTGAAGGACGTATTTCAGTTTTGAAAATCTCCTGGGAAGGAAGCAGCTAATCTTTAAGAATTCATGCTATTTTAATGCTAATGAGAAAAAAAGAAACATGAAAGACATGGCTCAGGCAATAACTTTGTACAAAAGAAGCAATTAAAAAATATATATCTCCTGAGTTTGTTCTCATAATCTGAAAATGTATGAAAAAAATTATATAAATTTTCTTGACACATTAACTCTCATGTTTACTCCTTTTCTTTGATATTTTTATTTATTCAATTTATTTTTAGCCAATATATAACATTGTACATGAAAGAGAATACAGTAAGAGGGTCTGTAAGTTACATATCAGTCCCTATTCAGTGCCACACAACCGTGGGGTGTTGTCATATTGGGGCATCTTGGCTCAATATTAACTCTGACTAATAAAAAGTAATTGCTGTTAACCAGAAAAATAAAAGACTTTTCATAATATAAAAATTGGATTCCATGATTAAAAACTTATATTGTTTCCTTTGAGCTTTAGTAGTTATATTTGATACTTCTTAAAATTTAATAGCCATGTGGCTTTTTAATTTAATACTGTAATTGAAAAGATAAGTGACTTATTTGGGTAGCCACGTGCTGGTTTTTAAAGGTACTTACACCTGAATAAAACCTGTTAGTTAAAGCATAGTATTTCATAATAATAATAAGTCCATAAAATATTATTTAATTTATACCTAAAATTATACATAATGTTGATGAAAAAACTTGATTTTTAAGCGCCCTATCAACTCAACTGAAACATTTTCATCATTATTTTCTTTTATAGTAATATTTTTAGGAAGAAAATGAAAGATTTGCTTGTTCTAGATTTTTTTCCCCACTCTCCTCTGTTGGTTGCTACTGTACAGTAGATCAGATCTAGGTTGGAAAGTTGTAGTGGACACAGATATATGCACTTCAGTATTCAAAATCTAACTTCCCTAACTTCCCTTTCAACAGTGAAGTATGCTTTAACAAAAATTTAAGAGAAAAATGAATGTTAGTAGGAAGAAAAAGTGCTGTTGAATATTAAGTTGCATTTTATATTGATTATGACAGCTAGAGACTGGAAAACTTTGTGTTTCTCAGATGCCAAATATTGGTTTCAAATGTATATTATACGTATTTCGTGCATGTTGTGACTTAGATGATCATTAGGGTTTGAATAATGCAAGATGATACAGGGTATGTGATCTTACCTGTTAAATATAGTGAATTAGTGTTACGAAATTTACCCTGAGATAGAAAAAAGGGACACAAGTTATTCATGCCTAAATAAAAGTTATGAGTGAACCTAACAATTCAGTCATTAATGATTCTTATAATGAAAAAACTAATGATTTTTATAATAAAAGAGGCTTATATTGCAATTAAACTGTGTAGAAAGATCCTTTATTCCATATGTCAGAACCCATTATTTCCTAATATTGCTCCAAAGTTGAAAAATCAAAGGTAGAATGTGTTTATGATAGAGAATGGAATACCTACTAATGCTGATAGTTAATTTCTGTATTTCATATAGTAAGAACCAATTTATCATAGTAGCTTATTTTAGTGCTGCATTTTTATTCGTTTTGTAATACATTGAAATTATCCAAAACTACATGTATGTGTTTGAATTCTGAAAATATTTATAAGCTTTAGTTATAATTTCTGTTAAAAATAGATGTGTCAGTTATTGTTTTCAAAACTGATATCTAGATAGTTTTCCTTCTGAGAAACTTTACAACATATGTGGTAGTTTTCTAAATAGCCATCATATTAATTTCAATCATATTGTTTCACATTTGAAAGAAATTGCTTTTCAGTTTTGAAAGTTTCTATTATCCTATCCCCAAACTCAGAGATTCTTGCCTTAGTTATGTCCAGTCTGTTAATGAGCCCATCAGAGGCATTCTTCATTTTCCATTACGTTCTTCTTGATCTCTAGCATTACTTTTTGATTCGTTCTTAGGATTTCCATCTCTTTGCGTATGTGTTCTTACATGTTGTCCAAGTTATCCATTGAAGCCTTTAGCAAATTAAAAAAATCCCTGGTCTGATAATTCCAACATTCCTGACATATCTGACTCTGGTTCTGATGCTTCTTCTCTTTAAACAGTGTTTTTTGACTGTTAGTACATCTTGTAATTTTTAATTGGAAGGTGGACATGATGTGTGGGTAAAAGGAACTGAGGTAAATAGGCCTTTAGTAATACAGTGGTAAGCTGTGGGTGGGAGAGAAAGTATTTTATAGTCCTATAATTAAGTCTAAGGCTTTTGGTGAGCCTGTACCCCTGGACTGTGAACTTTACCAGGGCTTCTCAGTTTCCTTTTTCCCCCTTAGGGGACAGGATGGCTAGAGGGAGTTGAGGTTAGGTATCTCCCTCCTCCTACATGGAAGCCTACAGCTGGATAGAGCTGGGTATTTTCCTTTCCTCAAGTAGGTTAGGCTCTGTCAAAACCCCAGCAGGCAGGTAGGGCTCTGGTAAAGTACTTTTTCCTTAGGGCAGGCCTTGTTAAGAAGAACCAAGTGCTCTGGCATATTTCAAAGTGGTTCTTTTACATTTACAACTGTTATCAACATTGTATAGTATATAAGTGGCTGAAACATTTGCTTAAAGAGTTTCACAAATTATGATTGTAGTTAATTTTCTCCACCTTGTTTTTATGCAATGAACTGTCTGAATTTTTCACTTTCTCATCACCTCAATCACTACTGGTAGCAGTTGGCTTTATTTTCAAGTCCATTTAATCTAAAAAATGAATCAAGCTTTTATGCCTTTGATTACATGACATTACTGCTGCTATTCTTTCAATAAAGGGAGACATCAGAGTTGCCCATGGTGTGCAGTTTGGGTAGTAGACCATGACACTCCCAGGAGTTTATAGAAATTTAGTTCCACATATCTCGGCTTCACAGGAGACCTAATGTAAGTTTCTGCCCCCAAACATTCAAATTGTTAATGTCATGGGTCTGCAATAAAAACTGTGCTTAAGCATTTTATACATTTTTCATTTAATCCTGATAATACCTATGTGAAGTAAGTATTATTAGCATTATTTTACAAATGAAAAAACTGAACCTGAGAAAAGTTACATCACCTGCCCAAGTGTGTGGTGACATTTAGCTGGTACTAAAGCCACCGTCTTCTCAATCCCAAAGCCAGGATTGTTAGTGACTCAGCATACCATGGATTATTTTCAACATTGTGATTGGTGCTATGGAGAGTGTAAAATAATCTATACATTCGCTCAAGTCCAATCTTAATCTAGTTACAGTGTTATTACAATGATCCAGATTTTGTGTCAAAAGATATGTGGTTACTGAGAAGTGCTAAAAAAAGATTAATTCATCTTTGAAGACCAAAGGATATCCCAAAGCTAAGAATGGCTAATTATTAAGTATAGTTGTTTAGTTAGTGGCTTAACAATATTTGGTGCATGTTTAGATTGTTTACATATTTTTTCTCTCAGAAAAGAACTAAAGAAATATTCCTCTAGTGTATTTCTTCTGAGTCTGTTCTTTCATGTCTCATTTTTAATAAATATGTCTTTATACATGTCTGTTATTGACTGTAAGCTAAAGGGTAAAATATAGAGTAGTCCAACACAAAACCCAAAACATCCTTGTCGAAATAAGTATATTAGAAATGTTATAGAAATTAGAGAACACAATTAGAGAAATGTTAGAGCTTGTCCTTCTCACACCATCTTCTAAGTAAATTGACCAAGAGGCTTGTTGAGGGATTTCCACTATGGTTAGTGCCCGGATGCCCTATTCCTTCAACCATAACTTAATGAGACAAAGGTAGACACCTGGCTGAAAGACATCCAATTAATTGGCTACTCAGCTACCTGTCATCTCTCACATATGATTTCCATAAATGGCTAAAGCAATCACATTCCTTTTTAGGAATTTAGGATTTCTAAATTCAGAGCTGAATGGAAATGGCGATCAGAAACTTCTGCCATAAAGATTCACCGAAAGATTCAGGCATGGAAATGGAGTAGAGCAGAGGGGCTCTGATAAACCAGAATCATGTGCAAGTAAAAGTTCTAAGAGAACAGAAAACAAAATAAAACAAAACAGTAGTTGAAGGGCAACCAGTCAGTAGTAAGAGAATGGAGAACATAGCACATGCAGAGAAAAAAACATGAGAAAATATAGAGTGGGGTAGTCCGTACTTCCGGAGCTGCCCAGGTTACTGCTAAAGCTCCAGGTGCAGATCTTTAATATTTTTAAAATAAATTCCCTTTGCATGAGCTACCAAATTATAAAGGTAGATTGTAAACTTGATGATGATGACGATGATGATGATGACTACAATGACGACACGAGAAAAAATAGGAGACGGCACTATATTGAGTTTGACCAGGAAACGTTAAAAGCCATGGAAGTTAGAATTCCTTGAGGATAATACAGGAACATGAATCATCCAGAGCTATAGGCCTTCTTTTTTTTTTTTTTAACATCTTTATTGGAGTATAATTGCTTTACAATGGTGTGTTAGTTTCTGCTTTATAACAAAGTGAATCAGTTATACGTATACATATGTTCCCATATCTCTTCCCTCTTGCGTCTCCCTCCCTCCCACCCTCCCTATCCCACCTCTCTAGGTGGTCACAAACCACTGAACTGATCTCCCTGTGCTATGTGGCTGCTTCCCATTAGCTATCTATTTACGTTTGGTAGTGTATATATGTCCATGCCACTCTCTCACTTTGTCACATCTTACCCTTCCCCCTCTCCATATTATAGGCCTTCTTTTATCAAATCTTGCATGGGTAAATGATCTCCCCTACATGTGGGCAATCAGGGAAACAGGTGAATAAATATACATAGTTTATTAGAGCCCATAAATTTTTAAATATTTAATACCTGAGCAACTATGACATGTGACACTTCTCTCTGCAGTATCTCAGAATATTCCTTCCTGTATAGCAAACCCTACAAGTAAGTAAGTAAATGGCTTTCTACCTTATTTTTCACTGGTTGAAAGAACATGTATTGGATAATGATGAAATTAATTCTGTGGTAAGGAAGAGAAGTAGGAGAAAAGCAGATAACAATGAATTAGGAAATCAGAATTGAAAGTATTTACTGACATCTGTGAATATGTAATTAGCTTACATTCTCAGGGCAGCTGAAAAATAAGTATGTATGCTATTCATTTTCCAGTATCTCCACTGTTCTTTAATGTATAGTCTTGAAGGTGTCTTCTCGTAAACATATCTATTTTTAAAGATATGGGTTACTTTAAGCCATTCCCCTTGATTTACATAATATAGTTTTTTCTTTATTCTATTTTTTGCATTGTTACTTATAAAATTTTAATTTTGTCTCCTACTTCCGAGAGAAGTTTCCAGTTGTCTTTTTAAAATGAACTCCCAAATTGTATATTCTAAGCTAAGATTCTGGTTTTATCAGAAAGTTCTAATTATTTTAACTATAGTCATTTCAAATATTTATAAACCATTTCATTCATAAATGAAAGAGTCTATACTCAATCCAAAGCAAGCACATACAAAGTTAAATTCTCTTATGAAACCCTAAAGGATTATTGGTGAAATACTTAACAACTAAATGAAATATAGTAGGCCAAGTATTTTTCTAAATTTGTTTGTATTTTAAGCGATTGACTTACTCTTGTGCCCCATAACCAGTTACCAAGTCCTGCTGATTCTACCTCCTAAAGCTCTTTCAAATCAGTCTTTATCATCAGTGCATCAATCTGGCTCCTCATCATTCTTCTCCAAATTACCATGGTTGTGTTTTAAATTATCCACTTGCTTTGGGTCTTCTCTGGCCCCTTCCACCAACCTTTCCAATCCATCCTTCATCTTGTTGCCAGAACTGATCTTCTAAAGTGAAGATCTGATCCTGTCTCTACCCTACCTAACCCCTGCTTCCCTTACCTATATCACTTAACCTGTGACCCATAGCTGCCTCTCCATTTTTATCTTCAGCCACTCCACCTTCTACCTTTTAGTAAAGAGACTTTTGTGTTGATAGTTTCTTCCATGTTAGTAACTTGCTTCCTCTCTCTTATCTCTGGATATAAGACAGTGCTGTTGAGTTTATCTGGGAAGTTCTCTTACCAACCCCCACTTTCTCTCTCTTTTTTTTTTTTTTTTTGTAAAGGCACAGACGATTTTCAGTCTTTTCTGGGAAAACTTATACTGCCAAAGATTAAATTAAGAATCTTTTTTGGGGGACACCAGGAACTCAGTGCATATCACAATGTTTATCTCACAATATTTAAATTCCTGTCCCTTACTAGATTTTAAACTGTTGGAGGAATGGATTGGGTGTGTCACTTTGAGTTAGTGACTACCATATGACAGATGTTCAGTAAAAGTTGGTTGGATAGCTAAATAGATGTACAAGTAACAAATTATTCTACATACATATTGGTTAAAGGCTGTATTTTGCAACTCTCATTGGAGCTGGAACAGTTTTTTTATTAACTTTGGGCATAATCAGATGTGACAAAAATACTAAATGATTGTGAAACTTGAACACTTTTCTTATTCAGGATTGGTTTAGAGTACGGGTAGAAAAGTGTATATGTTTACTCTCATTTTTGTATTTTAGACAATCCATTCATTTTCTCATTATCAATTTTCTCACTAAATTGAAGTTGAAAGGTGGGTGGGAAAGATATTTACCTACGAAATAAAAAGACTATAAAAGAGCTTATAAGCTATTTAAGCAACACCAGTCAAGACATAATATACTTTCAAAGAATTAATAACTGGTTTAGAACAGTGGATGAACTGAATCACATCTGGGAAATATTAACCCCAGACGGTTATTAGTACTGCACCTTGTTATTAAGATGAGAATAAAAAATAGACCATATGGATTTTTAATGGTTGATAGATGGACTGAAAATTTTAGAGAATTTATACTAACCAGTCAAGCTTTCAAAAAGCATAGGTCAGCATTAAATGTTAAATAGGTTTTGTACTCTGAATTCCATGCAATTTGTATTTTGAACTAATGTACCATAGTAAGCAAAATAGGTTCTTCAAGTGGATTGACTTTATTTTAGCAAAAAAAACCTGTTGTGCTCATAAATGTGATGCTTAACTTAGTGTTCATCTCCCCCATAATTAGGTAGCAATGTATACCAAATATTTCAATGAAATTCAAAAAGTCTTTCAAGTAAGAGAATGAATCTAGGATTTCAAATATATAAAAAATACAGACACACACACGTACATACATAGATGCACATCTATATATATGCATTCTGCAGACCACATTTGGAGAGGTAAAATTAAATCTGTATTATTGATTTATATATCTCAATTTAATAATGTTATTCATTTAATCAAATTATCTGCTTAACTTAAATGTAGTGCTTTCTGATGCACACTAGAAGGATTTTTTCATGGTTCCTATTAAGAATTGCTCTAAGAAATACCCACATTGTAAATCTTAAAGTAAATAAATAGGTATAGCAAATATATTATAGTTATTTTTATTCTTTCTATCTATAAACACTGTATTAATTATTTGGATGACCATAAGCCCTGGTTGACCTGGAATAGTCCTGGTTTTTTTCTGTTGTCGTATAATAATTATTAATTGTGCCCCATTTATTTTTTTTTATTATTATTTTTTTGTGTGTGGTACGCGGGCCTCTCACTGTTGTGGCCTCTCCTGTTGCGGAGCACAGGCTCCGGACGCGCAGGCCCAGCGGCCATGGCTCACTGGCCCAGCCGCTCCGCGGCATGTGGGATCTTCCCGGACCGGGGCACGAACCCGTAGCCCCTGCATCGGCAGGCGGATTCTCAACCACTGCACCACCAGGGAAGCCCTCTGCCCCATTTATTTTTAAAAGTTGTCCTCATTTGGATGATAAATTGTATGGTCACTCTGATATTAGTTCAGGTAATGTTAACCGAATTACAAATAAACATTAAATGTGTGATAATTCAGACATAGAATCTCACTTTTGTAATAGTTTAAAGTGAGTTTTTCCCAGTGGTCAGAAATTCTTCCTCCTCCTTATATGGAAAGGGTAACTGTCCTCCTCAAAATTTCAGAAGTGGGACACAGTACTTCTTATATCTTACTGGCTACAACACATTCACATTACTACACCTAACTACAAGGGAGGTGGAAAATTTAAGTTATCCTGGGAAGAGGAAGAAATGGACTTTAGGTGAATGGACTAAACTACTAGTTGTCACCCAATATCCATTCTCCTTTTTTTTTGCTCTCATTAACAGAAACTTGATTTTGAAGAAGTGATATATCCAACTATAAAACCCTACCGTTTCTAGTGTATTTTGCAGTTAGTTGTGACCAGAATACTATTCTAGCCAATGAGATGTAAATGGAGGTGTTTCATGGAATTTCCAGGAAAGCTGCTTAAAATGAGCTCTGTCAACTACAGGTCAACCTTTTGGATTAATACATCTCCCTTTTGCTGTCTAGAATGCAGATATGATGTCTAGCTCTTCAGCAGACACCTTGAATCCTAGGGTGAATTTGAGGATGAGATCACGTGCTAGGATGATAGAGTTGCCTTAAAATTGTATGTGTGCTGTTGACTTCAGTAACATTAGAATATTGCCCTATATAATATTAAGTGAAATAAAGAGCAAAACATTTCTAATCTTTATTTTTAAAATGTATATGTTGGAACAACATGAGAGGAAATATTAATAAAACCACTTATTAAGAAAGTTTTACTCTAGGTCATGAGAATATGGTGATTTTGTTTTTTGTTCATATTTTCTATTTTTTAAAATTCTCTACAATAGGTTTATATTTCTTTTAATATTAAAATAGAACATTTACTAAATGTATATTTTATTTATGTTCTAGTAGTACATATTTTATTAATTTGTATTACTGTGTAATTTTAAAAGGATTTAGTGTGGTTTAGTGTTGATATTTTCCCAACGATCAAATGTTAGTAGAAAATGACTTCAAAATACCCCTGGAATCCAGAGCTTAATATAAAAAATTAGCATATATATTAGATTAGATATATGTAGAAATATACCTTTAAAGACGATTATATGCTTCCTGAGATTAGAAATAAGAATAAGCAGAATCTGATTTTATTAGATACTAAGAGATGTTATCTACAATTGATATAAAAAATAAGAAAGACTGCCTCAATTCAAATGGTAGAAATTGTGATTCAGGCAGAAAGAATTGTCAGTGTTTATTCAATAGTCATTAATTTGTTTTTTTATCTATTTATCCATCCATCCAGCAACTGTTCATTAAAAGCCTATGATAGAGGATCTTTTATATACCTTTTGGTTTTTGTAAATTTTTCATTTATTTATTAACTTTGATTATTTTTAAGTGCAAATCATCTACCTACAATTTTAGAACCAGCCTTTTCCAAAAAGGCATTTAAGATTATATTTTTTTTAAAGTGTGAACAATATTTCTGTCCTTTATCCTATTAGTCATGAAAAAACTTCCACCAAATTAAAAGTTATTTCTCCCAATATTATTCATGGTATTTTAAGAACAATATCATATACAAATAGTTGTTACAGTTTTATTATAATAAAAAACAGTATGATTTTTAGAAATGTATTTTATTGTCATTCCCCTACCAATACATTGGTAACAAAGTTTTTGTATCAACACTAATTGCCATCCAATGCAATTTAGTTTATGTGTTTTATGCTAAGTTTCAGGTCAGTACACCCCGCCACACACATACACACACACTCTGGCCCTCTCTGTTTATCAGGGTTCTCAGTGCTGAGTAATGATTTTGCTATGTGTGTATTAACACATCAAATTTCTTCTTAGGGCAGCTATTTACTCATTATCTAATTTGCTTTCAAGCAGTTCTTGGTGGGTGCTAGCAACAGACTACACTGAATAAAGACAGAGGGCAAGCTACACTTTGTTTCTGGCTCTTCAGGTTTACACCTAGGAAGCAAGGAGGATGTTACTCAATCTTAAGTGCATCTTTCTGTACTCTCAACTCTGGACTGAGCTTCTGTTCAGAGACTCATTCTCCATTTAGAAAAGCAGTCTGCACCCAGTGCCTTCAAAATATGCTATTCTGTAGCCCATTTCCTTCTACATAAAAAGAAATGTGTCATTTGTCTTTGAGCAGATGTTAACAAATATAATCAGAAATTCTAATGTAGCTGCATATATTAGAGAGAACATCAAAATACAGGGGGGAGGGTGCTAACTAAAATTAAAGTGTAGCTCAGTGACTTCCTTTATGTCGGTACTTTTCCAAATGTGTTCCAGAATTCATAAATATTTCGTGAATGCGCTGATTGACAATGTGAATGATGTTATATAAATCTCCACAGCAAGTTTTGGCCTCTCAATTTATATGATTTGGTAATTTCTCCCTTTGCTCATTCAAAATGTAGTGAGGAAGAATGAACTAATTTTTGTTTTCAACGGTGAACCAGCCAGTGCTGCCACTTAGTGCCAGAAAGTTCTCAAGGCAAAAATAGCTTGTCCCTCAATTCATAATTTTTTTAATTCTAGAACCTTAAGACTTCAAAACCTAAAAATGAATGAAAACTATTGATTTTATAAGGTTTTATATTACTTGGGTTTTAAGAAATTAATATTGTTACAGTTACCTGTTTTGAAGTAAATATTACTAAAGATTGAAAACATATATTGAAACTAATATTTGAAGTAATATTATTAAAGAAGGAAAACATCTATTGAAAGTAATGATACATAATTGAAATTTAACCCTTAACTAGGGCAATGCCTAGAAACAAAGGGCAGCTTTTAGATATTGTTTTATAATCATTGTCCAAACTGTTTTTAATATTAAAGCAATGAACCCTGCCTACATAGTTATTTAATATTTATAATGTGACAAATATCAATATTGGGAGCCATGCTAAGGATAAGACAGAGATTAATATTGAAAACAATATAGAAGGATAGTTTAACCTCAGCAATACCTTCCTGCCTTCTTCATCTCCTTCCCCTTTTTACCACCACTTATCTAATTTGGGAAGTCAGAGTAATCACTCAAAGTTGCAAAGGATTTTTATATTCCCAGTGTTTTCCCATTCATAAATTACTTAAATAATTTGTATGACCAGTGATTCTTTATGTATACATGTAAGAAAATGTAATTTGTAGATAATTTCAGTAACCAACTAGTTAAAATTACAGCCCAATCAAGAATTATTATGTATAATAGTATATACCATATCATGATATATACTATATCATGTACTAGTTTCCTAGGGCTGCTGTGATAAATTTTCACAAACTGGTGGCTTAAAACAATAGTAGTTTATTCTCTCATAATTCTGGAGGTTAGAAGTCTGAAATCAAGGCACTGGCAATGTCAAGCTCCCTCTGAAGACTCTAGGAAAGAGTCCTTCTTTGCGTCTTCCAAACTTCTGGTGTTTGCCAGCAATCCTTACATCCTTAGCTGTATCACTCCATTTCTGCTTCCATCTTCAAGTGGCTGTCTTCTCTCTGTGTGTATCTGTGTCTTCACATGACTTCCTGAAAAGGAACCAATCATTGGATTTAGGGTGTACCCTAATTCATTATGACCTTATCTTAACTTGATTACATCTATTTCAAATAAGGTCACTTTTACAGTTTCTAGATGAACATGAAGTTTGGGGGGTCACTATTCAACCCACTGCATGTCAGCATATTAATTTACATAGTGCTATAAAAGGTATACTCATGATTTAAAATAGAGCAATATGACAGTAAAATATGTGGGCTGATTCAATATGAAGTCAATATTGTTGCTCAGTGTCTGTTTCTTTCTTCAAGGTTAATGTCTGATGTTCTGAGTATGTCATCAAGTATGGACTCATCAAGGAGTAGTTGGAAAGCTAAGGAGAGTAAACCACATATGCATTAGTGAAAAATATTTGATAGTTATATGCTGGTAAAATAATTGCTCTGTGTCTTCTGTCTTTTAGTATTTCATTATAAGCAGTGGTCCTGTTGTCCTGGAGGTTGCCGTCTTTAGTGAAATCCAAAGAAATGATGTTAAATACAGCACAGAGAATAATGGAAACAAAGGAATTGGGGAAATTTGCATATTTTTCCAATTTCAGGAAGTAATCTTAATTCACAATTTAGATATGACCTTCAACAGCCCTTATATAGATCATGAAATGTTTCTGAAATGATGGAAACATTTAATCATTTTCTGTTAACTCTTAGTGGTCTTACCGGTGCTTCTCTCTGTCAGGCTTTGGTCTATCCTGTACTGTGAATCAATGGCAATTAAAGTAAATTATTATCCGAGGTGGTTCCTTTTGAAAATGAAGTGAGCATTATTAATAATTACTCTGGGACAATAAGTATAAACAGGACATTAAATTCTTCTGGCTATTTATTGATTTACTGATCTTTTTATTGGTAGTTGGAATAATTGTGTCCCTCACATGCCTCAACACAGAAAAAAGTAATGATCAGATATAGCTTCTTTCAGTCATGGTTAATGTTTCATAGTCACTGAACTAAGGAGGGGGAAGATAATAATTCAGTGAGTTGACTGAAAATTGGTGTTATCTGTTTTGTATAATCCCACAGATGGGAGAAATTACATATGTAATTTGGAAGAAAATGTAAAAGCTACTATCTGTTTAAGTTAAAACCTCACAGGTAACAAGTTAAATATTATTCTTGTACACATGTCCTTTTAATCCCAGGTGCTTGGATTACTGCAAATGAAATTAAATGGTATTGACTATCATCAGAGTATTATTGAAAATATCCTGAAAGGAGACTTATGTTTTCTCTACAAAGAAACTCCATTAATCTTGATGATACCTTTTTTGGGGAAAAGGATCAGAATTTTCTTTTTAAGATCCTCAATTTAAAATAATTGCAAATTCAGTTATATAAGTTCATCTGTTGAGTCTCATTTATAACAGATGCTATGTGGAAAGATATATGTTTCAGGGCTATGTTTTTCAGAGTTCAGCTATAAGAAAAAGCAAAGGAAATCAAAATAGAGGAAGAAGGAAGAAGATAGTGAATACAGTGAACATAAGAATATAGGAAATAGAGAAGGAAAGAGAAGGGGCTTCTGAGGTACAGAGAATATGGCTGTGATTGCGAGCATGGAAAGTGATGTTTGGTTTTGGAAATTCATTATTATCTACAGAATTTAGCAGAATAAGAAGGTTTACACAGAGTATTTTTGCCCCAGGAATAGGCTCTGGCATGTGCCAATGCGATTAAGCATCCCATTCATCTCTGTCAGTCATGGCCCTTCAAAGACTGATTTCAAAGAATTACTCATTATGAGAGGGAGGACATAAGGAAACATTTGAAAGAACAAGTGATTAATGGCATCATTACAGAGTCCTGTAGCTATTATGCAAACCTACAGTGTTGTGTGAACAAAATGAAAAACTGGAATATCCATGGATTTCCACTTTCTGAGTCTTTGATTGAAAAATGCATTCATGTAACAGGCCACAGATTGACAATAAACTTGTCTGCCTGGCTAAATAGGAAGTGGTGATCAGTGTTGATTCTAACTACACATTTGTCTGCAAGTAGAAAAGAACTAATATCATTTCTGTTGCATAAATTGTAACATTTAATGCCTAGAGGGAGCGCCTTAGGAGAGACTAGAACTTGTGGAGAATGAGGCCTGCAGTAAGACAATACAGTTTTTATCAATTCATGAGACTCCCATCAGCCAGGAGATACTGAAACTCTCTGCTATGGGCTCCTTAGGTTAACCCAAATATATTCATGGAACTTGCAACAGACCTAAATATTTGAGTATGCTAATGAGGAGACAGCACATATACTGGCTGTCAAAGGAAAAAATAGGTAGATATATATGTACAGGCTTATGAGGATAGCTGTGATGTTTATATATAGCTAAATGAGGACAGCTATTTCAGAACTACATGCATAACACAACCTTATTTTTAACCTTAAAACAATACCTACCAAATTATTGGCCATATATATACATATGTATATATATGTATATATATATATATATACATATACATATATATGTATATGTATGCATAATATACATACAGTCATAGAAAAATATTTGGTGAGTGACATCTAGTTGGTTATACTGTGGTAATTCAATTACTTACTGGATTCAGGATTGGATTGAGAGGACTCTGGGAAAAGATGATTTTTATTTTTTTTACTATGTATCATTTTATTAAAAAATGGTAGAATTACAGATGATATTCACATTCCTTTTTCCACCTTTGTAATAAACAAGGAAAATGCTTGGACTTCTGAAAAGGGACAGAATTATTAAAATTTTGGTTGTCATAACAGATAGAATAAAAATAAAGCCACATGATTTATAACTTAAACTCACATTGAAGAAACAACAAAAGCTTTCCGTGTCGCCAAATGGATGAAAATGGTAAAAGTAGAGGGGGATGTGTTTCAAAATTTCTATTGGCAAGGAGAAAAATGAGGATACAGGCTTCATTTTCTGGCTTAGAGTCTACAAGTGTAATTATCATTTTCAAGAGTGTTAACGTGATTACTGATCAATTTCCAACAAGTCATAGGAATAGTGGTATTATAAGGTATTTGAATATTCAGTCATATTCACTGATATGCATTAATGTGTAAATTCTGCCAAACATCTCTTAAATCTACATGCTACATAGTACCAAGAGGAAGGTTGGAAATTGTCCTGGCAAGTACTTTTTATCTATTGTACTTACAAGTAACATATAAGGACTTAAAGACATCACTGTGGCTTGCTACAGAATGGGATGATTATGCCAGTGTCACAAAACTTATTACTAATTTAACATATCAGAGGATTATATTGAAAGACAATGAAAAGATGGGAAAAGACCATGGAAAGGACTAGGGCAGTGGATACCTCTTAGAATTCTTTAGCATTGTGTGGGATTGCTCCATTGGGAAGGATGGGCACACTTGCTGTTAAACTGAGCAGGTATTTGTCAGAAAGTTATTTATTTATTTTTATTTTTATTTATTTATAATTTTTTAATTGAAGTATAGTTGACTTACAGTGCTGTGCTAATTTAGAAAGTTATTTTTAAAGCACTGTGATCAGTCTTGTCTCGTAGGAAAACAAAATCCTTCCCTAGTTAATTCAAACAAAGGAATTAAAACAGAAATTGTTTACAAATGTGTTAGAAGGACTGGAGGAGTAAAAGGGGGAAGTAAATATATGAAAATATCAGTAACTGCAGGAAACTACTCTTACCCCTTGGACTGGAGGGGCAAAAATAATTACCCAGAGCCCCATGTTTGGAGGGCTGCTATGGCCACTCCTGCTCTTGAAATTACTGACTCCATTTTTCAGCAAGCCAGGAGTCCCACACCTACGAATGCTAATGGAGTCTTGTGGCCCACAGTTGGCTGAAGCTCTTGGACTCCTCTCTGCCATGGCTGGAGTCCACAACTCGGTTGCTGCTTCTGCATTGCCTGGAGGCAGAGCCAGTGAGGCTCTGTGGCTGACACTGCTGAACTACCCCTGCCTCAGCGGCCAGAGCCATAGTATTGATAGAATAGGGGAAAAAAATGCCTTTTCTCCTCCTGCTTCTAATCTCCCACCAGTGTCTCATTGACAGGACTTACCTGGATGTCGGGCAGCAGTGGATTCTTGGAAATTGCTACCACATATACTAATTCTGTCCATTAACTCAACAAGTGTATATTGAGCATCTGCTCTGTGCCAGATATATTTTAAACACGGAGCTCAGACATGGACAAAGCAGACAAAGCTTCTGTTTTACAGGGTGCTTACATTTTAACAGAGAGAGAAAGAAAATAATTACATGTATGTTACTACAATGTAAAGTGGTGACAAGCGCCAAGATGAAATAAAGTAATGAGAGAAGAGTGACAGACTGAGGGTGAAATGGTGCTGGAGTTGGGCGAGATCTCACTGATAAAGTAATATTTGAGCAAACCTTAAAGGAAAAAAAAGAGGATTATGAGCCATGTGAGTAGCAGAGAGAAGAGTGTTCTTGGGAGAGCTGTCATCTAGTGTAAAATCTTTCAGGCTTGGGTGGTTGACAAGTATGAGTGAAAACATGAGAGCCAGCATGGCTAGTGCAAAGGGAGCAAGGGTGAGAGTTGTAGAAGTTCACTCCCCTTCCCCCCTGCATTAATAACAATTAACTCCTTTGACTCAGATATTCTATGGAACCCTCTTTGACAGTCTATTCGAAAGGTACAGCAGAAATTTTTAGATATTTGCCAGGATTCCAGCAGCGGTAATACTTCTAAATTTGATATACAGGATGATGATATGCATGAAGCTCCTGCCAAATAAAATAACTCTTATAGAAATGAAAACAAAAATATTTTACCTGTCAAATTAACATTGTAAACAGACAATAGCACTGACAAAAGAGCTTTAAAACTAATGTTCTTGTTCATGCTGATAGCACTGTATATATTGAAAAACAAATACATAGCACAAACCATAAAACCAACAACATTCTTTCCTAGTTTTACCATTTATGAGAATCTTGCCTAGGGAGTGGAAAAAGTACAAGTGACACATGCTTGAAGATGTTAATTGCCTAGTTATTTACCATTTCTAAGAGAACAAAGAAAAATGGCTTTAGAATTCAAAGTACATTAATATTTATGAAACTGCAAATAGAGTTTCACTAAATCATAGATGTTTTATGGTGACTTGCATCTATAAGAGCTTCAAGGCCTTAAGACCTTTCCTGTTCTGTGAATAGTTTTATAGGAATATTTTGTTTTAAAATTCTTTGAAAACTATTTTACATGTGATACAGAATGTTCCCCCGGTGTTTGACTTTTTTTTAAATTGTAACTTTTAATGTTCAGAATTATCAGTCTGAGCATGCAGTTACTCAATCCACGGCACTTGGCTTAATCATCCAGAATCCTGAATTCATCTAATTAAATGTGAAAATAAAGATTTAAAAATCATATGAAATATTATTATATCTCTCTGCAAAGAAAATAAACACAAAATTAAAGTTATTAATGTTATCTAAACCAAACTAGGTATTTCACAATTCTGTGGCACTGGATTCTAGAATGATAAACATACTTGAAATGAAATATCTCAATGTGTTTTGTCACTTGCAAAAAAACTTGTAGCATGTAGGAAAGACTGTTAATTATGCTTATCAGGTTTTTCTTACTATGATAGGAATCCCCAAGAGTGACAATCTGTACAGATACTAGAGAAGAGAATTTGATTTTAATTTACTATTTATGGATCTTTTTAAATAGTAAATTTTTAGGCTACATGAGTAATGAATTTTATCATAGATTACTTACAAATCATACTCTCATATTTTAAGATTTTTAAATTAGAATAACTTTGTAAGTCATTCTAATCTATAAAGATTAGCAGTTCAAAACTCGAAATTACATTTTATAAAATTACATTTTATAAGGTCTGCTGAGTACAGATCATATTGAGAAATCACTGAGAAACCCAGTGAAATACCAAAAATATTATTTTTCTTTTCTTTCTTTTACTTTTTAAAAATAACGAATTACCCAGATTAATTTACCAAGAACTTGCTACGCATAGCTGCAAGAGAGAGAGGAAGCAGGCAAGATAACTTCCAGTTCCCCTACTTTCTCTCTCTCTCTCTCCCTCTCTTTTTGTTTTTACTTTTATTTCTGCAGATCTTGCAGTCTCAGATTTCCACTCTGTTCTGAGACCAGCACTGTATGTGAAGTGGCTCAAGTTTCAGCCATCTTTGGTTAAGTTTTACTTAAGTCCAGGCTTTTGTCTTCCCTTGTTCTCAGTTTCTTTACTTTTGGAACCCTATTCCTCATGCTCTTACACCTGTTCCACAGTACATCAAGACCCTCTTATTTCATGTATTTACCTACTGAGTATCTTGAACACTGCCAATGAGGGAACTTGTATCATCCCAGTTGTGACATCCTGACATGCCATGTGCCCTTGCGCCCGTCATACCCTTTTTTAAGAATATCTTTGTCTTTGCACCTTTGTCTACAATTTCCAGTTACATCATTTGTTCTTTGTATTAATTTTCTATGTTGCTTCTTGTGGTCCATAAGACTACATAGCAGCAAGCAGCAAAATCTACAGTAGTTGGCTTAGGACAACTGTTGAGTTAGGAATTAAAGAGTTTTCAAGACACCTTTTTCTCTAGAAAGTTTATAGTACAGAAAAGTAGAGCAGAATTTGCATCACTGGAAGTAAATAGGAGAAACTAGGACATGGGGAAGGATGGAGATTATGAGAAAGGACACAAGTTCTACAAGGATAAGATTATCAGGTCTAAGTTTGCAAGACACTGAGGTTTCAGATAAATGATTCCTGGATTCCTGTTGGGAGTGGTAGGCAACAAAGGTGGAGGGAATTTGGTACTAAGGAAATGGAGATATTCATGGACAAAAGTAGGCCCTAAGTTGGATTTATAAAAGATGACTTCCTGCCACTTGTCCTATTTTTGATAAAATGTCAAGGAAGGTGATAATAAAAGGATCTGCAAAAAATTTTTTTATAAAAGAAAATTGTAAATAATGTACATGTATGATTTACATTATATATCATTCATTAAAATATATTTAGCACTTTTAGAAATATGTTTTGAAAAATTTGCTATAGATACCTTGAATGCAAATATTTTAAGACTGACCAGTTAAATAATTTACCTTACTTCTTTAGTAATATTTATTGTTCACCCATTATGTTTAAGGGACTGTTATTGGTGTTATTTATTATATACCCCACTGAAAAATGTTTATTTCTTTTGATTATCCAGATTATCTGTACATTATAATGATGGAAAAGTTGCAAATCAGATTTATTAGCTCCTGGGTCTTGCATCTATTTCTGAACCTTTAATAACTTTTATCTATTGTTGATAACAAGCAAAAACATTACTTTGATAGTTCTTTCTTGTTGTTCTATAATTGCCTTGTGTTTTCTGTCTTTTATTTGCATTGATATTGCATCTGTTGTATGCATCTTTTGTTTGCATTTATACTCTTTAGTGTTTTCAATATTTAGTGATAGATGTCAGATTCTAGAAGAGATTCAGGGATACTTCATGTTTCTGATTTTCTGTAATTATTGGTTATTTTATTACTGATTTTAAGATAGCCAGTAGTCTCTCCCTGAAGTCATATATTTGGTGTAATTTAACAAAATAATTTATAATATATGCTGAGTATATACAATCCTGGGAAAATGTCAAAGTTCAGTACCATTCAACCAAGTAGGTTAAGTTTTTTTTTTTTAACTTTCTCTTCTATGAATCTATATCACATGTTATATATAATTTTACTCCAAAGGCTAGTATAGTCTTATTTATTTATTTAACAGTTTCTATTTTTTTCCTATCAATAAAGAAATAAAACTGAATTACCACAGAATTTTTCAAAATATTTCAGATATTTCATCAGAGATTTGCCATGCCCTATTATCAATGGGATGTGGTACAGTGAAACACTGACTTGTACGGCTTTTTTTATATGATTCAACTTTATGTTGCATATTTCTCATATTTTGCTTACGTAGATAGCTTATTATTCTTATCTGAGGTCAGTAAGTATGGTAAAAAGTATATTTCTTCATTTTTTATATTCATATTTTAGCAGTTTTTATTTCATATTCTGAGGTAACAATATCTGTCTATTCTAAACTGAGAGTCCATGAAGTTCAGTGGAATCTGGGAGCAGGTGGGGCAGAGGGTGAGCTGGATATGAGAAAGTGTTGTAAAGAAAGATAAGTAAGTAAATATTTGAAATCTTTTTAAAATTTTACAATGAAGAAAACACTTCTTTTCTGTGTTCTTATTGTAAACTGTTGATGACTTTGAAAGCAAAGCCTATTTGAGTTTATTTGGAGGCACTGTGACATGAAGGGATCATCTTAATCTGGTTTTAAGGGGATGGCTTTGTTGACGTTAATCTACTATGAGCCAGAAATAAAGTTTTCAGAGATTTGTAAAGTAATTGAAGCAGCTGAGAAAGATAAAGAACAGGGGTCATAGGTTTCTCTTGCTTTATATTGATTCAATTAGTAAGCAATATAGTCTAAGGTTTCAGCAGTAGATATAGAGAGGTGTAGACAGACTTTTGATGGCAGATATGATATTTTTCATGTTCTTTTAACTGGTTGTTTTTGTTCTGTCGTTATCTTAAAAAAGTAAAGAGTTTGGAGAGATTTTTCAGGACAGAGCTAAGTGTCATGTTAACTTCCTAAAGAATTAATTTTTAAACTAATATAGTTAGTGTGGATGAGGATTATATGGGTACACCTCTCAGATAATTAAGAAAAAAACCCCAATAACTTATTTTAATATCTTAAGCTAGTCCACTAGATGTATAACCTTTGAATTCGTTTTCAAAATCAGGTACAAGTGAAAAATTCTGGGGTAAAGAAAAATGTAATATGAATTTTGTTTCATAAATATATTTCAATACTTATTTGATTGGTTTTCATTCTTTTCTGCTATCTCCCTCTTTTTGGCATTTGGAAAATGGCTAATATTCATATCTGAGGTATTAAACTGTATAACATATGTATGTATGTAGTAAAAATAACAGTATATATTTGAATTTCACTTACTAAACGTATATTTTACCCCTTTCTAGACAGGATATGAGGCAAGTGATCATAACACTGTACTTTCTATGTTAATTAATTTATAACATTGAAACTAAAGATGGAGTAACTTTAATATATTCTAAATATTACATCTTAAGAAGCTTTCACAGTGCCTTTTATGTTAAAGGTGCACAATATATGTTTTTTATGTAAATGAATGAATGAAGTCAAACAACATGACCAATCTCAGTGAACTCTGTAACTCAACAGTTATGTTATGTAACTCTTACAGTTATTACATTGTGGCCTTAAACCTCAACTTTCTTAATAGGTAACTCTGGATGGGAGTCATGAATGTTGATTCTGCTGCTGAATTTATGCTTGACCTAGAGCAAGTCCTGTGTGTCTCTGGGCATATATTTCTTCAATCATACAATGTGGAAGTTGGTCTAGATATAATGTAAGCTTCCACCATTCCATCTGGTGTCTGTAAGTAACTTGTTTGTGCTTGCACACTCCCATAAATAATTAGCTTGTTAATTACTGAGGATGCCCGATCCATCTCTGGATAATTCTAAATGCCAGTAAAGTCTTTCTTATACTGAGCTAAAGTCTGTCTTCCTAAGTTTTGTATTATTCATAAATGTGCTAAGTGTGCCCTTAGTATATTCGTAGAAATTATTGATGAAAGTGGTATACAGGACTGAACAGGGTATTATGTTATGGTTACATTTTTTAACAACAAAAAAATCTGTTCATCCACTTTTAAATTAGTACCTTTTGGACATGGCCATTAAATTTGTAGTAATCAATTAATTGTCCTTGTGATTCAACGAACTTGTCTCCATCGTGCACAGAAGGACACCCCAGAAACTTGACAGATGCCTTGCAAAGTCCTGATCCATTTTGATGACTGCATTTTCTAGGAAAGAAGGAAGCAGGAAAGTAGGAAGGGAGAGAAGGAAAAATAGAACGGAAGAAGGAAAGAAGGAAGGAATTAATTTATATAACTAAGACTTGATAACAGAGAATCCATAGGGTTCTCTATACTCAAGAATTTCGCTTTTACAAATACCATTCTCTCTACATCATCAATCTCCATGTGCTTAAACATTCCCCCAAATGTTCTGTAATATCTTCCATGTTTAAAACAATCTTTCTTTGACAATAGGGCATGCATGATTCACTCCTTCACCTTCTCTCTAGTCTGCAGTGTGTCCAATTTTTGGGGGGCGGCGGGGCTCATATTCTCACGATCTTTCTTCTCACAGACTTTCTCCACTGAAACTGTCCTTATCAGCCCTTAAAATCATTAACTTCATGTTGCCAGATCTTTTGTTTAGTTTGAATTTTAATCATCCTCTCAGGAATATTTGACAAAGTTGGTCACGTACCTCCCCTTTAGCTTATAAATACTATTTTTACTTGACTTCCAGGTGTTTGTACTCCATGTGTTTTTCTTCTACTTTCCTGGTCTTTTCTCTATCAGTAATAACAGGTGATCCCATCTAGTTGGTGGCTTAAATGACATTAATTTAGCAGTGCTTTTAAAAATTATATCTTTTTCTCTAATGTTCCCTCTGAACTCCAGGCTTTTGAATCTGACTCTCTATTTGATGTCACCACTTAGATGTCTAATGGGAATTCAGAACGCTCTGTCCAAGAAGGAGTTATTGATTTTTCTCACACAGCAAAAATAAAACAAAATAAAACCCTCTTCCCGAATTTTCCTAGTGTCAGTTAATTGGAGCCATAATCTACCCAATTGCTCAGGCAACAAACATAAGAGTCAGACTTGGTGCCTCTCTACCATTTAAATATAACTTCAATTTGAAATTTCTAACATCTTCCCACTGCCATCTTAGTCCCGGCCTAGCAATAGCCTTATAATTGGTCTTTCTTCTTTCTACTTCTTGCCTTATTCTCTCAACAATACCCACAGTGATCCTTTAAAATTATATCATATCACTGTTTTGCTAGAAACCTCCAATAGCATCCTTTCACTTTTAGAGTAAAATTCAGAGGACTAAATCAATATGTGTCCTGCAAGGTTCTATGTAAACAGGGCCAGCCTACCTCTCCAGCCCCATCACCTACCGCTCCCTCTCGCCAGTACTGGCCTTCTCCTATTCCTTGAATTTGCCTTTAAACTTGTATTTTTTCTCAGTCTTTGTTTTTAACCATTTTATTGAGATATAATTGAAACAAAATAAACTGCACATGTTTAGGTGTACAATTTGATGTCTTATGTACACCTGTGACATCAGCACCACAGCCAATTTGCTGCAAAATATAACCCAAACTATCTAAAGTAACCTTCTGAATTCATCATTCTCTATCCCCTTACACACCATTCTCTTCTCCCTAACACTTGTGTTATTTCCCCATAACACTATAAGCTACAAGTCTACCTTTTTCACCTCTCTATGCAGAGTTCCTGACTCATAGAAGGAGCACATTAATTATTGTTGACTGAAATACCATTGTTTTTCCCTTGAATGTTATCTCCTTTCCATTGCATTTATAATACTTTGTGCTTCTAAATGCCTTATGGATTGTTTTACTTTGATATATTTGCTTAAAATATGATCATGACACTTCAACATTTTTCTGAAAATCAAGCTGTCTTTAGAGGAGAAATGCTGATGGCTATTATGTTAAAATACTAGCTTTATAAGCATTCAACACTCATAGAAATATTTATTTATCTACAATTTTAGAAATTTTCTGTTAAATCTAATTGAGTATATATTATAATCATAAAAATTAAAATATTATTGTCTATTATCTTGATTGTGGTGATGATTTCATGGGTATATGCATATGTCCAAACTCATCAAATCTCATACATTAAATATGTGCATTTTTTTGTGTGTATCAATTATACCTCAGTAAAGTTATTTAAAAATAACATATCAGGAATGAGTTAAATATTTACAACTCATGTTTTGTGATTATAAGTCAGAAAGTGGATGCTATTTCTGTTCATTCAAATTAAATTTTTTAATTCAAAGACACTAAAGCCCTGTCTTATTCTTTTTCTAGTTAATCTCACTTTAATGAAAACATATGGTTATATTTTTTAAATGTGGAGGGCTTTAACATCTTAAGAACACGTTTTTTAAATATAAAAATTATGGATGTATGTAGTAAAATATGAAAAGTGCATACCAACTTTAAGATAACAGTTTCCTTTGAGCATATTCATGGAAGAGAGCAGAGGATATGACCTTTAGTGGAATTTGTAAAAATTTATTTTTTTGAAGCAAAAGATATGGAATTAATAAAATCAGAGTTTAACATTTGTTCAAATGTAATGCTGAGCAAATTCTTGTCTGCTTAATATTAGTTATAGCTTTGATGTCTTTTAAATATTTTTAATTTTAAAAAACCAAACATTTAATAATAAGAAAATTGATCTTGCTGTTTAATTTAAATGAATCTGTAACCTGGTAATGATTGGCTCTGTGTATAAGTTAAATTTACTGTTAAAGCTAGCACAGTTTTTGTATTTCTAAAAGGATTTTAATTTGCCAATTTTATTGTATAGATTTAAGTGTCTTTTTCACATTATTTCATCTAAAGTCATTTGTTTTTCTACCTTCTATTACCTTTCCTCTACTGAATATAGGACGTCTCAATTTAGATGCCTAAGAACTGGAATACAGGAAATCTAAAAAAGACAGTACTTATCCTAAATAAATTTAAATAATTTTAGATAGGGATGGAGTATGCATAAATGAAATACACTTAAAAAGAAAAGCAATTAAGATTCACTTTCCAGAAGTTTCTGTTCTTTTTAACTTCACCATCAGTGGTATCAATCTTCTCTCTCTTTTTAAGGTTTTTATTTCTGACCCCCTTCAGTCAGTCATTAAATATACATAATACAATCCTTTTTTAATTTTAGAAGTTTGGTCTAACATTTGTTTGCCTTAAAAGAGAGTCCTGTCATGTTGAAGTGAAGAAAATTACTGGGATGAGCCTTCTGAGTAAGTCAGAAACCAAACGCCAGTCAATAATGAAAACAACAAATTTGCCCTCATGAAATGTGTAGCCTAGCAGGAGATAGGGAAAAGTAAACAGGAAATTCCAATATTGTGAGTTAAAAGTGTTGGTGTAAAAAATACCAGGTGCTGTGAAATAGTAGAGGAAGCATCTACCCCAATCACAGAGGTTAGGGAAAGCTCCTTAGGAGAAGTAACATCTAATTGGAGATCTGAAGGTTGGGTAGGACTTAGTCAGGCAAGAGGTAGAAAGGCACACGTTTTTCAGACATAATCACAAATCCTTAAGCAAGAGAGCACAGTGATTTAAAGAAAGGAAGCATGGTTGAATATGCTAGCAGCATGGTTTTGAGAGGGGGAAAAGCAGTGTAAGATGGAACTGGAGAAGTAGCCAAGAGGAGTTTTGAATGGCCTTGTGTATGCCACATTAAAGAATGTGGATTTTATTCTAAGGGAGTGACGTAGTCCAATTCACACTGTGGCTGCAGACCCTGCTCTATCTTACTATGCATTGTTCACTTAAAATTTTTTTTTTAGGGAAGAATTCTCTAACTTCCCAAACCTGATCATACCCGCCTTTCAGCACTTTGCACGTCACCTTCAGAGAGCATGTTATAATGGTAACAAAATAATAAATTGTGAGATTAAATGCTCAGTGTCTGAGTCTCCTCTTGGATCATAATCTATGAGATAGTAGAGATCAAACAGTCTGGTTAATTGCTGTATCATCAGCATCTGTCTCAATGTCTTTTATATAGTATATGCTCAATAAGTATGTATTGAATGAATGATCTAAAGAGAGCTCATTTTCAGGAATAAGATAGTTTTCAAGATTAATAATTTAGCTAAAGATAACTAAAACTCAGTATTGATTTTAACCTTTTTTTTCTCATTCTTATCTCTCTCAATGTGTATAACAAAGGATTATTGATGTCCTCCCTGTACTAAGTGTAGTGATACAGATTAAGGAATATAAGTGATTTGGTGTGAAGAATAAATATTTTAAGAATTAATGGCTACAATTCAAGCAAGGTGAATGGAGTGATACAATCAACAATATTAAAAATGCAGCTAAAGATACAGATTTATTCCTCTGATTATAACTTATAGAAACAATTTTCTCTTTTATGAATCTCTTGTATTCCTGAAGCTACATGTCAACTTTCAAATGAATTTTTATGCCAGTACAGAAAGAATTGTCGGAGGAGGGCTTCTTTTAGAGTATAATTACAGACTTGCAGTTAGTAATTTGTTAACAAATTATCCTAAAATATTAGAAGATATCGATGAATCGGAAATAGCTACCTTTTTGCTAGTCAGAAAAATCTACTTAATTTTCTCAATCAATGATGAGTGCTTCTCTATTTAGGAAAGTTTTATGTTATGCAAAAATAAATTTTTTTTAGGTGGAAAAGTAAATATGATTTTAGATACTGTTAGTAATCATGTTTTAAAAAGCCGTTCTAGTTATGATCAGCAGCCACAAATGTTCTGATAAAAGCATCTGAATTCAAAAGGATCTAGTTAGAATTCTGGCTTCCAAACTGAATATTACATTGAAAAATTCTGACAAAATTAATTTCAGCTCTTAAAGTTATAGTTCATGGTTTAAAAAGAATAGGAGTTCCAGAGAACCCTACTCAGTTAATTTATGCAGTGTTATGAAGAAAATACTTCATGATCTTTGGCACAGCTAGATAGCAATATGGCAGAGTTTACTAGAGAAACTCCTATCAAGGGATAAAAGGTATTAGCTAGAAAAGAAAGCTAAGGAGTCTTCTTGTTTGCCTGGGAAGTATGAAGATTTATGTATATTCAAGAGCAGAGTTACCTAGTTCGATATTTTCCCACACTCTTTGTGTTACTGAAATAGAAATTAAAAGAATGTTGAAGAAGGTCATCTAAATTTTTTTGTGACATTGGGAGACAGTTGTGAGGTAAAAAAATCAAATTTCAATTTAGGAAAATTTCATATGCAAATTAGTGAAAAATGTTAGTGTTAAAGAAGAAACAAAACCTTTAGATAGGTAATTTAAATATTTTTTCTCTGTAGTGTTTAAATATTAAATATAGGTACTATGGATGGACTCTGAAAATTTATAAAATTATGGGCATATCAAGGCATTGGCTTTTGTTTGTATTTTTTTTGGCCGCCGCATGCGGCTTGTTGGATGGTAGTTCCCTGACCAGGGATTAAACCCTGGCCCTAGGCAGTGAGAGAGTGTGGAGTCCTAACCACTGGATGGCCAGGGAATTCCCAAGGCATTGGCTTTTTAAAACTAAAAGCACTGTGAAAAAATAAGATGTGTCTTCTAAAGGAAAATAAGGGAAAAAGAAGTTGAAGTAAACCATGGAAGCTAAAAGTTAATGTAAAGAAAATGTTACATATATTCAAATACTTGTTTCTTTTTCTTATTTTAAATTATGCATTCCTTTATTCATGTATATTCATTATTTTTATTTTAATCTTAATGGGAGGTTTATTTTTTGTAAGTGGTACATAAAGTAACTTTGGCTAATCCAATTCATCCATGCCTGAAGAAAACCATTGTTTTCTGGTGGAAGCTATGGAATTACTCTATAATGCATAGAAATGGTTAAATTTAGGTTGAATGGGAAGTGATGAGGGCGAGAAGTTCCAGGAACACCAACTGTGTCCCTACTACTCTACCTATATTTTGAAATTTAACTCTTACAAAAATTCTGTCATTTATTGTTATTCTAATTTTATAGATAAGGAAGATGAAGCTTGTAAACTATAAGAAAATATCTTACATAATACCAGCATTTCTCTCTCAGGGAGTCAAGATTTAAATTAAAATGTATCTCACTCCAATACATGTTCTTCCCTTTATACTGCCATAGCCTTCTCACATGATGTTGGTAATGGTAGCAATTGCTAGTAGTAATAATAATAGTGATAGCACACACTTACTGTGTTTGCTGTGTCCCCAGCACTTTACATACGTTAATTTTATTTAACTAAAAAACAACCCTATGAAATATCTACTGTTTTGTCCTAGTTTTGTAGGTGAGAAAAAGATACTGCGAAATAGGAAAAACCACCATTGTATGGGTGTATGTAGGTTTGTGGGATTCTAGAGATGCAAGTGGTGAAATGCAGGCCTTCAATAAATTAAAATTTTATAGATGTTTTTGTATTTCAGTGTGGTTTTAGATATATGTCATGCTTTTAATAATTTACGACTTAAAATGCTGTTAATTGAATCCTGAAAATGTTATGTAGTATTCAAGTCCTAAAGAAAGAGAAGATGGAGAATAGAACTATCCATGTTTGTGGATGGGTAAAGAATGATGTACACATTTTGAACTTCTTGGTTCCAGGGTTACCTAAAAGGCATAATTAAATTTACTTTTTGATTTGGAAGCTTGAGAGCAGTCTTAGGGAACCGATCTATATCAGTTGTTTGTAAACAAGTGTCTTACTGGAGATAGAAATGTTGATTTTGGGGCTTCCCTGGTGGCGCAGTGGTTGCGCGTCCGCCTGCCGATGCAGGGGAACCGGGTTCGCGCCCCGGTCTGGGAAAGGCCCGCATACCACAAAAAAAAAAAAAAAAAAAAAAAAAATGTTGATTTTAACCTGTGCAGAAGATAAAGAAATAAAAGCATAATTGATAATTCTCATAATAATAAATGCAGGGAGTATTTGGCATCCTCTTTTAAGCTTTTTCCTTTTTTGTATCATCGTTGCTACTTTTGGTAATATAACATAGTAGAATTGTTGGCATTCCTTGATAGGTTAATAAATATCCTGCTGTGTTTACTGAAGGTCTGAGGAAACAAATAATGTATATAATAGTCTTGAAGGGGTCATAGGGAAAACAGTGAACCATAGGAAGGACAAAAGAGATAGGGCCTCCAGTATGCAATGAGTAATGAGTACGAGAGTGAAAGCACTGTCCTCAAATGGTGGGAAGTAAACTGGGTCTAATATGGCAGAATGTATAGAAGACTGCCCTTTTGATTAAAAGTCTTATTACTTACTACCTGAAGAGACCATTATTATTATTACTGTAGGCCTCCAGAACAGAGGGTCAATGAGTTCAAAATACTGGACAATCAAGAAATACAAGAAGCCCCCAGATTGCAAAGACCCAATTTTAAAACTTAATGAAATTTACAAAATGAGAAATCAGTATGTTTTATTGATTGACTGTAGTCTAATGCTTAGTAATCTACAAAAATGTGGAAGATTTAATATTTGTGAATCACTACAGTACCATTAATAGTCTTCAATTTTATAATCACAGCTAAAGAACTGTTTTTCCAACATACTCTAATTCTCCTACATATATATCTTTTCAAGGTTTGTTATTCCATAGACAGAAAAATTTTTACATTGCACACATACAAATCTATATTTAGAAAATCATAAAAATGATATGTATCCTTACTATTTCCTATTTTACTTTTTTCTATCTTCTCCCCTTCCCCTTTCTCCCTCTCCCCCTCCACCCCTCTGCCCATCTCTACAGTCAAGGCCCAATAAAGTATTCTGATGATACAATTATGGTTGATATTTGCAGTGTGTAGAGGCTGGAGCACAAAAAATTATGATTTATGGATAGGTAATTAACACTAAATTTACAAATATGCTAGAGGTTAAAATATGTTTTGAAGGCAAAATCAACTAATGCTCTACTTTTCCAATTGGATAAAATTACATTTAAATTTTTCATATTAAATTTTTATAGTCTAATGTTATTAGAACATGAAAAAGTATCCTTTTAAATCCTTAGCTTTAAGATTTCAAAAGTTGTGCTCTAATAAGTTATGAGAAATTGTACTGTCAGTAATAGTTAATATATGAAGGCACTGCCTGATGGCTAGAATGTCTTCACATTGCAGTTCTTTCAGTGTTGGAAGGCAGCATGCAAGGCAACAAGAACATGAGTAGGAAATACATTAAAAATTATTTTGTTTACAATTTTATACTATGGGACTTGACTTTATAATGCTTTTTTTTTTGGCGGTACGTGGGCCTCTCACTGTTGTGGCCTCCCCCGTTGCGGAGCACAGGCTCCGGACGCTCAGGCCCAGCGGCCATGGCTCACGGGCCTAGCCGCTCCGCGGCATGTTGGATCTTTCCGGGCCGGGGCACGAACCCGTGTGCCCTGCATCGGCAGGCGGACGCTCAACCACTGCGCCACCAGGGAAGCCCTATAATGCTTTTGGAAATTGTGTAGGCCCAGCGGCCATGGCCCACGGGCCTAGCCGCCCCGCGGCATGTTGGATCTTTCCGGGCCGGGGCACGAACCCGTGTGCCCTGCATCGGCAGGCGGACGCTCAACCACTGCGCCACCAGGGAAGCCCTATAATGCTTTTGGAAATTGTGTTTTAATAGTATTTTAAGTAAATTATATTTGGCTTTAATCTTCTTTTAGTGAAAATAAATACATATTTCACATTTCAAACATGGGTTTGAAGTGTGTATAAAACATGGAGGAAGATATCAATCTAATTTTTTAAAAACAGATGATTGAGAGATATTTATGGAATCTAGAAATAACTTAGTCCAAACATGTTGTAGTAATTCTTGTCAAAGAGATTTTATACAGGAACGGAGCATTTTATACAGGCTCCCATCAAGAAAGTTAATGTTTGAGCTTATAAAGCAAATGACGAGAGAATTCTATCATGCCATTTCAGTTCTACCCTACTGAAAAAAAATATGTTTCTAGATATAAAACTATAAATTGCTTATTATTGTATCACTGAGTCTCTGATATGTTATGCTGTCTGTACCAGAGGAAAGTAGGAAGTTAGTTAACTATTTTGAAATCTTAAAAAAATAATTGATTATTTTATAGAGTTCAGCAGAACTCTATTATTTTATAGAGTTGTCGATTTTATGCAATAGCGCTTTCAAAATTATTTAGCATTTTCAGAGACTGTTTACCTCAGTTTGTTTTACAAGTTATTATTCTAATTGTATGGACAGTTAGTAATATTTCTTATTTGTTTTGAAAAATGTTTAGATTCCAGCTTATATATGAGGGATAACCAAAAACAAATTGTAGTGATTTGAAAGCATAATATGAGGTTTTTTTTTGCGGTACGCGGGCCTCTCACTGTCGTGGCCTCTCCCGTTGCGGAGCACAGGCTCCAGACGCGCAGGCTCAGCGGCCATGGCTCACGGACCCAGCCGCTCCGCGGCACGTGGGATCCTCCCGGACCGGGGCACGACCCCGTGTCCCCTGCATCGGCAGGCGGACTCTCAACCACTGTGCCACCAGGCAAGCCCCATAATATGAGTTTTTAAAATATTTATTTTATTTGGCTGCAGCGGGTCTTAGTTGTGGTATGTGGGATCTTCGTTGCTGCGTTCTGCATCTTCACTGTGGCATGTGGGATCTTTTAGTTGCGGCACGCGGACTCTTAGTTGCGGCTTGCATGTGGGATCTAGTCTCCTGACCAGGGATGGAACCTGGGCCCCAAGCTTTGGGAGCGTGGAGTCTTAACCACTGGACCACCAGGGAAGTCCCTAATATATGAGTTTTGATTCATTATTTATTTCACATTCTTATATACTTAATTTTCTGGTTAATAAACAAGTTTCTATGGGGGCAAAAGGGTTTCTTTTCTGTAACACTACTTAATGAATTTACTGTGTTCTTGAATTAATTTTTAAAGTAAATTAAATAAATAAATAAGGAAATATTACTTTAATAAAATATCCATGTCACAATTTCTTAACATAAGCAGGCACATTTTATAGTTAACATAAACCAAATCTAAGTTATCCCTCATTCACTGTACTACATTATTCATAAATAAGATATGGACAACAGTAGGATATCATCTTTTTTAGTAATTGTGTAATTGAAAACAATGCCTACTCTTTGCAAGGCTTAAGGATATGTTGTATTATTTACATTAATATCAGCAGTAAATAGCACATTAGAATACTAGTATGCAAGCTAGGGAAAGTATGAAGAAGTATCATGAACTTCAAAATTAGAGAATCTGGGCTTCCCTGGTGGTGCAGTGGTTGAGAGTCCACCTGTAGCAGGGAAGTATATCAGAGCCTCTTTAAATTTGTTCCTTTTTTTTTTTTTTTTTTTTGTGGTATGCGGGCCTCCCTCTGTTGTGGCCTCTCCCGTTGTGGAGCACAGGCTCCGGACGCGCAGGCTCATTGGCCATGGCTCACGGGCCCAGTCGCTCTGCGGCATGTGGGATCTTCCCAGACCAGGGCGCGAACCCGGTTCCCCTGCATCGGCAGGCGGACGCGCAACCGCTGCGCCACCAGGGAAGCCCCTGTTCCATTTTTGAATAGTATTTGAGGTACAGGTTTATGTAGCCTTTAAGAGGAAGTTTTATTTAATACAAAATTTTATGGATTACGAAAAGGCATTAACTTCAAGCCAGCTTCTGCCCAGAATTCTTAAGGCCATTAATTACCTGTATAAGAAAAAGAAGTTAAATCTCATGCAGATATCCAACAATACTGTCTTTGTTTAGACTAATTTTGTTTTACTTTAAGACTAAGGATTATACATAGAACTTTATCTAGAAGAATAGTTAGGAAAATATACATAATAAAAACTCAACCGTGTTTTTTTTTTTTTTTTTTTTTTTTTTTGCGGTAAGCGGGCCTCTCACTGTTGTGGCCTCTCCCGTTGCGGAGCACAGCCTCCAGATGCGCAAGCTCAGCGGCCATGGCTCACTGGCCCAGCTGCTCCGCGGCATGTGGGATCTTCCCGGACCCGGGCACGACCCCGTGTCCCCTGCATCGGCAGGCGGACTCTCAACCACTGCGCCACCAGGGAAGCCCAACCGTGTTGTTTTTATATGTGATTTTAATTTTCTTTATGATTAGCACTACAATGAGAACATGTTACTTTCTAAAGGTGATAAATCATATGTTAATTGAAAATTAGTAAGTACTTTTTTTCCAGATCATACTTAAATAGAGGAACATATTAATTAACTATATAAATCACTGTATGTTTACTTTTTGTATTTATTATATTATTTTTTCAAATATATTTATTATGTTTGGTTAAATTTTTTAAAAATTTTAAAAATATTCAGAAAATAAAACATACCATTTTTTTACATCATGCATTTTATGATGTTTTTCTCCTAACATAGGCTGTTAAAATATTCATGATTGTCATGAATCGGCAATGGCTAATCTCTCAACGCCTTATATAGCTCTTAAATTAGAATACCTAAACTACTAAATAAATTTAATTTCAGAAGTGATTTTGAAATTCATTGAAAAGTCATAACTTCTAGTGCACTGTGGGTATATTTGTGATAACATAGAAGCCAGTTTGATGGAGCTTCTGTTGGCCAAGATTGTGAAAATTTGTTTCATAAAGAATAATGACTGAAGTTGATTGAAATATATTAAGGATATTAATATCCTTCCATCTACCTTGATATGAGAGACAGGGAGAGAGAGAGAGAGAAAGCATAAAAGAAAGAGCCTTATATTTTATGATAGCTATTATACCAAATCCTTACTTAGGATATTTGTAATGAAAGAAAAGAATTAAGCATTTATATTCATTTTCCAGTAGGAACTCTATTTCTGGGTAACCGAATGGCCTTAGTTCATGAGGGACAGTTTTTCATTATGGAAAAATTTCTCCTACTAAATAAAGAAGAAGTAACAGAATTAGAAAATCACCATTTTTCAAAACCTAATGGAATAATTAATTCAGCAAAGGTTGTCAAAGGATATTAAAATCACTAGATGAAATAATTGGGGAAAAGAATTGTTGAGGTTAAAAAAGAGAGACATAGCCAAATGCAAGATGTTGACCTTGATTGGATATATAGGTAAATTTGAAAATGGACTATATTTTTAGATAGTGTTAAAGAATCACTGTCAATTTTATAGATATGATAATGGTTATGTAGGAAACTGTCTTTATTTTTCAAAGATTATTTATAATTAAAGTGTTATGAGATTTACTTTAAAAAATTGAAATGCTAAAAATATATGGTACCTGTTATTAAATTTTAGTGATACAGCTCATTGAACTTTATATCCTCCTGTATTTTTTCCTATTTTGGGAGAAAATTTTCAAAATAAAATAGCTAAAAAACTATTACAGCATACACTTCAGTTATCCAGCCTACATTTTGCTTTTTATTTCTTTATCAAAAGCCTCTAAGAGAGAACTGTTTTCCCTAGTATTTAACATTTTTCGCATTACATAAACCACATGAATTATAGATAATGAAAAAATTAATGTTCAATAGGATTAATCTGCAGTATTTAGAAGGAAGTTAAATTGCCTTAGTGCATCTCCCTTCTACTAAGGATATATTTAATTATTTTAACTCCAAGTTTCCAAAGTTGTAGACCTTTATTTTCTCTTCACCTATTAGTGCATTTCTTTAGTTAAAGATGTTTTTAAAAACTTCAGTTTATTTTGTATACTTTTAGAATGCACACTTTGCCACAAACATCTAGCTTCCCCTACCTCTACTTCAATTTTCAGATTTCTCTAAATGATATTACTCACTTTAAAACAGAATTCTCTTGTAATTCTACAGTTTTATTAGCACCTGGCAAGCAGTGGGAAAGCAGGAACCGTTCAGGATCAAGTTTCAGATCACTGAAAGTAGAGTCAGTTTAAGACATATGAAAGTTTTTTGGGAAAAGAGGAATTTAGTATGAAATTATAGGGATACAGAGTAAGTGTATGACTATAAATTTTAGACTGAAATTGGAAGAAAGTTAAATATGTGAAACAGCCATCTAGCTATGGATTGAGGAGTCAGACAAGGGAGAGTATAGATATTTGATTCTATTTTGGACTACCATAAACAATACTGTGATGATCATCTTAACCCAGAACAGGAAATGACCAGACAACAGTTGTCATTATTTGTAAGAAATAGCTTTATTTATATGGTATTTTATGACAAAAATTTTTATAATAATTGATTTAAAAAGCTCTGGAGTCACGGTGAAACATTATTTTAATGTAGAAAAGAAACAAGTTTAAGATTTCTTATATCAAAAATCAATTTACCTACTATTATTTTTACAAATATCAGAAAATTATGGCATATTCCTTTCGCCACCTGAACACACACACACACACACACACACACACACACACACTCACACAAACACACAACATTGTCTGCTAGTTTGGGTTTTCTTGAAGCAGTTATAACTTCAGAATTTACGCAAGTGATATTTTCAAGGGAAGAACTTTTGCAAAATAAGGTTCTGCAGCCAACAGCTTGAACTCCATAAGGATCAATAATAATTTAAAGTATTTTCCTCAGTAAGCCTTAAAAATAAATTTTATTTACATCCGCATAATCTGCAAAATTGTAAGACTTTTGATATCAATCACTGCTAGAAGTAAGTTTTACAAAGGCAGAGGTTTTTATGTGCTTTTTTCATGACTATGCCAAAATTACTTGGGAAATAGTGAACATGAAATTAATAATTACACTTCCATCAGCACCATATATGAATCTGCTTTACCAAAGCTAGTAAGTTTTTTTTTAAATAGTGTGAGATAAGCAAGGTTGCTTGAAATAATGCAAATACGGATATTACACATATAACCATGGCAAATGGTTCCCATATATACAGCAAGCTCACCCTTGCTCACCAAGCAAACCCAAATTTTATTCAGTTGTTTTTATGGAACTTCACATATAGCATTAATATTGGGTTTTATTGTATTAGCCAATTTAGTGGACTAAAAATATTTTGATTTGCAGTAATTGGCTTGCTGGTTGGTTATTGGAATTGACCATTTGTATTTTCCTTTTTCATAAACTGTCTGATCATGCCTTTTACTAGCTCTCAGAACTTCTTCATGGCCCTCACTTTTTAGCTGTTTCCAGTGTGTGTCTTTGAACCTCAATACTTCACAAAATTTTAATCATCATTAGCTAAGTATTTCATCCTATGAGACAGATTCCATATCTTCATCCTACTCTGCCATACCAAGAAAAAAAATGCAGTATCTACAACCAGTCCTAAAAGAAGAATAGCATAGTATCAACAATGACGTTTTAAAAGTGTATGGACTTAAGAACACGGGGAGGGGGAAGGGTAAGCTGAGATGAAGTGAGAGAGTGTCGTGGACATATATACACTACCAAATGTAAAATAGATAGCTAGTGGGAAGCAGCCACATAGCACAGGGAGATCAGCTCGGTGCTTTGTGACAATCTAGCGGGGTGGGAGGGAGACGCAAGAGGGAGGAGATGTAGGGATATATGTATATGTATAGCTGATTCACTTTTGTTATAAAGCAGAAACTAACACACCATTGTAAAACAATTATACACCAATAAAGATGTTAAAAAAAATAAAATAAAATTTCAATGAGAAAACGGCAAAAGAAAAAAGGTGTATTTATAAAATGTACAAGGAGAAAGAGAAACCACCTCATGAATATCACTTGGTAAATTGTAATATTTATACTTTTCAAGACGTATTTTAAGGTCATTATTATTTTTTCAATTTGGTGCCCTAGACTTTCAAATAACTCAAATTTCTGAAATTTTCCAGAGTTTAATGCTGTTGTTAATTCCACACAAACTACTCTTCCAACAAGTTAACTACTTTTGTAAACATTTATAAAATAATTCATATATTAGTTTTCTGAACAAACAAATGATGTCTGTAATTAAAATCTCCCAAGTTCATAATATTAAAAACAAGCTATAGTTTTCTTTTTATTTATCCTGCAAGGACTTTACTAAGCTTCCTGAAACTATGGGTTTCTCTATGATTAAATTTAGAAAATTTTTTGTTATCCATTTTTCAAAAACTATTTCTGCCCCAATCCCTCTTCCCTCTCTATCTGGGACTCCAAAAACATGTATGCAAGACCACTTCATACTGTCCCTCGGGTCATTGAGCTTTTATTCTCTTTTCTTTTTTAAAACTCTTTTTTTTTTTTTTCTGTATACTTCGGTGTGGATGATGTCTGTTAACCTATGTTTCAGGTTCAGTGATCCTTTTTTTCTGTTTTGTCCAATATGCTTTTAATCTTATCATTGGCTTTTTTATTTCAGATATTGCGTTGTTCAATTCCAGAATTTTTTCTTGGTTGCTTTCCTTTGTTTTGTTTTGCAGTTTTTATATTGCCCCTGATTCATTATAGTCATCTTTTCTTAAAGATTTTTTAATAGATTTATCATAACTATTTTAAACTCCTCTTTACTAAGTACAACATCTGGTTTGTATATTTGTTTCAACTGACAGATTTTTCTCTTGATACAGGGTCATATTTTCCCATATCTTCTCATGTTTACTAAATTCTTATTGTACACTGGACATTATGGATGATATATATTCATTCCTCAGTATCTGGGGGGATTGGTTCCACGAGTCCCCGAGTATACCAATATCTACAGATGCTCAAGTCCCTTATATAAATGGCATAGTACAATGCATATGTATGTTTATTGAAAAAAATCCATGTATGAGTGGACCTGTGCAGTTCAAACCCATGTTGTTCAAGAGTCAACTGTATTTTAGAGACTTTGGATAATGTAATTTTTCTCTAAAAGTTTTGAGTTTTCTTCTATCAGGGACTTAAATTACAGTCCTTGATTTTTTTGAGACTTAGTTTCAGGCTTTGGTCAGGGCTATTTCAGTCTATTATGGTTTTGTACTCAGTTGTGGAGACAGTCCCTTAGTCTGGAGACAAGGTCTTTATTCCTAAGGCATGGCTTTTGTGGTATTTTACTGGAAAGCTGGAGTGTTTATAAAGCCTCTAAATTTGTTGGGACTTGATATACAAACTTAACCTCCTTGGGGTGGGCAGCTGTTAAAATCTCTACTAAGCTCTTCCAGGGTTTCAGCGCTTTTCCCCTGGGCCGCTTTTAGTCTTGCCCAGAACAAGAGCAGTTTGAGTTAGCTAAGGTTTGAGAGGTGTGTATATGCGGTTTGTGGACTCCCCTGCTCTCTGGCTCTGCACAGCTGCACCTCCACCCCCAGTTTCCAGCTGCTCTGAAAGCCAGAAAGTCCAACATCTGTCCTCATTGGGGTGGGGGTGGGGTCAATAAAACGGCACCTTTCAGCTTGAGGTCTTTCTATCCCTTTTTAGCCACCTCAGCCCCTATATTATAGACCGAGTTGTGCCCTCAATGTAGATGAGGTGTCTAAAATGTGACACTTCACCAGTGTGATACTTTTCTTTCAAGGATCTTATCTCCTTTAGTTTCTGCCTCCCTTAAGTCTCTTCCATTTCTCTCATCCTCTGTCATTTCCAGAGTTTATTCTTTTTATTAACAGAAGACAGTCTAACGTAAGCTCTTCTACCTTTATCAGAAGCTGAAAATATCCCAGAATAGTTTTTTCAACAGTCTTTTAAGAGAACTAATGCTAAAACCATAGGGCTATGAAGCTTTATTTATCTTGTAAAATTTATTTTGTTACTCTGTGGGGCTATGTTTTCTAGGTGTCCTCCCTCCTCTTAGTTGCCATCCTATCACGGCTTCGTGTTACATTCACCTTCTGCCAATATTATATGTAGACATTATTGTTTATACTTTAATTTCTTTCTGAGGGGGGCACTTCTGAATATCTTTAATATCATGCCATAGAACCAAATGAAGTTTAATCCTAGGATAGTGTTTTGCTTTATTTTTCGGTGAGAAAGGCAGTTAGTTCACTAAGAGTGCACTGGAGTCATCACTCTGGGATGGAACATTTAGAGTAGGAAAGTCCCAGCGTTCCAGGAATATTGCTGTACCCTATCAGAAGTCTCCTAATGGGAATAAGAAGAGGATGGATTGGTGTCCTTTCATGCCCAAGGCTTAAGGACCTAGCTTTGTGTATCCCTGAAAGCATTTCAAAACTAGCAAGCACTTTGATCATCTCTTACTCCTACCCATGACTAAACTTAAACTGTCTTCACTCAGTTAGATTTTGAAATTACTGAGAGATTCCAAGTATTTGCAGTGGCAGCTCAGCAGAAAACTTTGCCATTTTTCTAACCTAAGCCTCTCCCATTGCCATGTACTATATTTTTTACTGTAGGCCAATGTTATTTGAAGTATACACTGGAGACAAATGTCTTATGACAGTTTCACCAAAAATGGGGACATAGAATATACCATTGCTGGTAGGTATTCCTAATTTAAAATAAGGCTTAAAAGACTGAAATATTTTTTCAATTATAGAAATAAAAAGTACAATACAAATACACAAAGTATTTAAATTTGATTTTCTCAGATTTTCCAAAATTTATTTTACCAAGGAATCCTTTTTGGTTATTGTAGTTTTCTCATTTCTACCTGCTGATGTGGAGAATTATTCAGTGTGGCACTCTTAAATTCAGCTCGGCCTCAGTCCCTCCATGTAACCCTAGCAGTTGTCTTATATTGATTCTCTGTTGCCCTCTAAGCTAACTAGACACACACTGGGAACGTTAAAACCCATTAATAACCAGCTAATTGTATTGATCTTTATTTTATTGTATAATGATGTTTATAATTAACAGTGTTCATGATCTTGCTGTCATTCTCTTATTTCATTTGTTTACTCGTGTACATACTTAAGGATCCAGTGTGCTAAGAAAATTTCATCTCCCTTCCTTTAATTTGCAGTTTATACTCCATCTCTTATAAGATACTGCCTTAAATTGCCTGAAACAATTTGGTACTTAACATGTAAACTGTTTCTAATATCAACTAGTACACATGTGTGTCATGTCTATCTAATTATTTGTTGCAATCTTCCAGTGAGAAAAAGAATTTGCAATTTTTCCCCTGTTATAGCACCTGTGGCTTGTGAACCATATATTTAATTACTAAATCATGAAAAATGAAGTTTTCACTAATTTCACCTGTATAATATACCTAGTTTATGTGTCATAACTTTGGGAAGTTATCTCTTGGACTGTCTTTTTGTACAGCAACATACTCTTCCCTGCTTCTATTTTTTTTTTCTTTCCAAATCTGTTCTTTTCAGTCTTTTAAATTCTGCTTGCTTGTGCAAAGTAACAATCCATTGGCCAGAAATTTATGAAAATCAAATTAATTTTACTGTTACTGTGTATTTTGACTTTGACATCTTCAAATTTGAAATATATGTTTAACACTGAATCTTTTATGAACTCTTGTGAACTCTTGTTTTTTAGATAAGTTGGAAGGATTTCATTTGTGTCTATGCACACTTTTAATTCAACAGGTTTTTTTATTGTTAAATATTAAATTGTTTTTTTTTAATGTCTGCAGTATCGTGTTGATGAACAGCTTCTCCTTATAAGATTGTCATTAAACCATAGGTTTTTCCCCACAATATTGTATTGTTCATGCTACAATAAGTTACTAACAGAGTTTCCCTTTCAAATTATAAAATATATTTTCTTGTTTTAATGAGTATTTTCCCATGGGGGAAATAAATTTGCACATACTTAAACCACAAAGAAGACTAAATAGAATACTTCATTTTGAGTGACTAGACTATTCTGATTTTTAATTTAAATGTCATGGGGGTCTGTATTTTTTTTAACCACATAGTCTTTATTTATCTATTTTTAAAAATTTATTTATTTTATTTATTTATTTTTGGCCGTGTTGGGTCTTTGCTGCTGCACGCGGGCTTTCTCTGGTTGCGGCGAGTAGGGCCTACTCTTTGTTGCGGTGTATGGGCTGCTCATTGCGGTGGCTTCTCTTGTTGCAGAACACGGGCTCTAGGCCCACGGGCTTCAGTAGTTGTGGCACATGGGCTTAGTTGCTCTGCTGCATGTGGGATCTTCCCAGACCAGGGCTCGAAGTCCCCTGCTTTGGCAGGCAGATTCTTAACCATTCCACCACCACGGAAGCCCCCATGCGGGTCAGTTTTAATTTCTATCAGATTTTCCTTTCTTTCAACTTTAGTCTTCAAATGAGGAGTGTTTTTAGAGTTTATTCTTAAAGATTAATTTTGGTTTTATCTTATTCTGCCATTATTATTAAAGGAATTATGTTAACACACTTGGGTTTTCTAATCTTAGTTGTAAATTATCATTTTCATAAGTGATCATTTGACTTTCAGAAATAATTTTTTCAGCATACCTTATTAATTTTTAACTGTGGCTTTGAAATAACCAAATGCAGATTTCTAGAATAATCAAAAGACAAAATACATCAAGCAGATAGATATTTCTACTGATTTCGTGTTTTGTTAAACTACATATTGAGTAACTGTAATTGTACTGTAACTATATCATGGTCATATGATAAGTGGATATAGAAATATTTACAAAAATTAATTTATAATATGTATATTACTTTACAATGTTTTCAAGTATTAGTGAAGTTTAAAGTTATGAATTTAAGAATGGGCAATTAGGAAGGCAAATGAGATTGAAATAAGTTTTAACATATTAAGTACCATAAAATAATCACATGGTTCAAATGTCTTTTTCTAAAGGACTATCAATCCTAAATATGAAAACATGAGTTAGCAAAAGTCCTTCAAATATGATAGCTTTAAATATTTTTGCTCCTAGCATTATGAAAGTCTTCTTCATTACTTGTTTTTAATATACCAGCACTATGAAAAATGGTGATACCATTTACAGTTTATATTCACTTTCAGTCGTTATACTGGAATTCAAATAATATTGATTCTCTAATGTCTACCCAAGCTTTGTACAAGTTTAAATGATACCATAACACTAAGAGCATTTAGATTAATGGTTACTGTTTTAGCAACCTCTCTTCTTTTAAGTAGTTTTTACTGTGTTCATTTTCACTAAACCTGAAGACAATACTCATATTAACATTGTTATGGATTTTAGAAAATAGCTATAACTAAATCATCAGTTTTACTAGATGTCAGATAGTCAATATTGGGGAAAAATCAAATTTAAAAATATTTTTTGCTTTAACTAATTACACTGATCATTTTTACAAATTGAGAGTGGTATTTTCCTGCCAACATACAATCTTAATTTTCTTCATTCAAGGTTAGACGTGTAATCAGCGATATTTTCATTTTTGGTGAACACACACATAACTGTTATATATATAACATATATATGTAAAACTATTCTGTGTATTGCACATCGAAATAATTCTTATTTATCCCTATTAAACAATGCATTTAATATTTTCCAGACTGTGTAAGAGCATACAACATTTAAATATCTTTGAAATTCAGCTTATAAAGATAGCACATCAAAGTTAGATTGTCCAGAAGCATCATATTTCACTTTGTATAACAGATATCATTGTAAATAGTTCAGCTTTTCTTAGAAATCGTTTTTATTTTACGTATGCATAGTTCTAAGGATGCTTCTGATCTGACTCACACATACATATTTTCAAATATAACTTGATTTGAGTTACTACAATGTAAATATATTTATCTTGAGTATATTGTTAATTTTACAGAGGAAGAGTCATTAGTGAAAATGAATACGTAATGTCATACCATAGAAAACCTTCACCATGCAAAGTTGCTAAAACAGTATGGAACAAACCTCCTAAGGAAAATTTGATATAGCTTTCCTATGCTTTTCCAGACCTATTTTCAACACTGCTAAAAGGGGGGACAATTCAAGAAGGCACTGAAGAGACTTCCTCACCAGACCCTGATGTTACTTCTCCTCTGGATGTACATGCTGCAGCTCCATAGGAGCCAGGTTGGAAAAGTTTCTAGGAAAACAACATGTTCATTAATAACATATTTTTTAAGTAGAAAGATTCTTTTTCTATGGGAGTTTGTCTTTTTAGACCCCAAAGTTAAGTACATTAAAAAGTCCATATGCTTAGTTTGAACTGAACTTTTATTTCTTAACTGTTATTTTTTTAAAAATATCAGTGACAAACATCTGGCTTCTCAAAAATATTTTTGAAATGTAATGGTTCTAAAGCATGTAAAATAAGGTAATTAGAAAACATCATGGTTCTGTTTTATACAAACAAAAAAATCAAGCTGTTACTAATCCATTATAATGATAGAGTATGAAGTTAAATTATTATAAAATTTTATATCAACTTTTTCAAGTTCTGTGTATACTACATAAATGGCAGAAGGTAGTTTCTATAATTTTTAAAAATTATATCTCAGGCTCAAGGAAATGTATATTATTGCTCTTGATTTTAAGTGAAAGTTTAAAAGTAATAAGTATTTATATAATGTTGTTAATTATCTATACCTGGGAAGACTCTGGCGATACAGGTCAGTGAGTTAGCAAAATGACCTTAAAGGGGCATTTTTTCTTCCTAAGACTAGTCTCAAAACCTAAATTTCAGATTTTATATATTTTGAAAATATAATGAATCTCCACTCAGAATATTGCAGTGCTTTGCAGTAAAAAGAGAGGTGATAATAATTCTGTGACTAGAGATTGCACAAGATAATTATGAGTGTAAACAATGTATTTTTAAAAAATATATAGTCAAGATTTTTTAAGATATAATTGCCTAGCAATAAACAAAATATATAAACATGAAAAATGAAAAAAAAAATTAACTTTGACTATAGGAACATAATTAAAGAACTAATAAATTAATTTTTAAGTAAAAGATTAAGAAAAGCAATAGGTGATATTCTTGACATTTTAAATTTTTAAAATTTTTATTTTATATTGGAGAGTATAGTTGATTTACAATATTGTGTTAGTTTCAGGTGTACAACAAAGTGATTCAGTTATACATATACATATGTCTATTCTTTTTAAGATTCTTTTCCCAAATAGGTTATTACAGAATATTGAGTAGAATACCCTGTGCTATACAGTAGGTCCTTGTTGATTATTTTGTATATAGTAGTGTGTATATGTTAATCCGAAACTCCTAATTTATCCCTACCCCCCCACCTTTCCCCTTTGGTAACCATAAGTTTGTTTTCTATGTCTGTGAGTCTGCTTCTGTTTTGTAAATAAGTCCATTTATATCATTTTTTTAGATTCCACATGTAAGTGATATCATAGGATATTTGTCTTTCTCTGTCTCACTTCATTTAGTATGATACTTTTAAGGTACATTCAAGTTGCTCAAATTGCATTGTTTCATTCCTCTTTATGGCTGAGTAATATTCCTTTGTGTGTGTGTGTGTGTGTGTGTGTGTACCACATCTTCTTGATCCATTCCTCCGTTGATGGCTATTTAGGTTGCTTCCATGTCTTGGCTGTTGTAAATAGTGCTGCAGTGACCATTGGGGTGCACTTATCTTTTTAAATTATAGTTTTCTCCGGATATATGCCCAGGAGTAGGATTTCTGGATCATATGGTAGCTCTATTTTTAGTTTTTTAAGGAACCTCCATACTGTTCTCCATAGTGGCTGTACCAATTTACATTTCCACCAACAGTCTGACATTTTAAATTCTGAAGTAGTAAGTACACAAAAAGTAGTATCTTTGCATGTGTATAAGAGCTAATGTTAAAATAGTATATATCTACATATCTACTTAAATTGTGGAACTTCTAAAGTTTTGGATATCTCTCTAATTGTTTATAATTCTCTCGCTAACTTTTTAATAGAAAAATCAGTGATCTATACGTGATTTATAGCCTTTATCACATTTGCCTTGTATTATAATTATTATTTCAAGGGAGTTTGGTTTTGTTATTTTTCTTTCCCTAGCATTAAGGTATAAACTCCCTGAGAGAAGTGATTATGTCTCAATATACCATTTAGATTTCTGTCTCCTATGAGGTCTAATAAGTTTTCACACTTTAATTACTTAGAAAGTTTGTTGATAGAACCAAGTGTACAAAGTCAGGCATTTTAAGACAGTGCTGATTGGACAGAATTATAATGGTGATCCAAATTGTACTATAAAATTCTAAGTTTTTCATATTGCATTGAGTAATAATAGTATTCAATAAAACTGAAGTTCCAGTTATCAGACTCATTTAAACATAAAGTAAAAAATAATATAGTATTATTTGCTTTTTATGAGACAAATATGGCTGTTCAAAGTTCTGTAGAATTTAGTATGCGTCAGCAAAACTGAAAAGAGACAAGGCAGCAATTTTTAAGGGGAAAATGGGCGAACGAACAGAATTCTCTAGCGGGTTGAGATAGAGAAAAACCAACATCATTAACCTGTTAATCAGTATATAGTTTGAATTAATGTGTTAAACATATTTTTTTCAATGAAAAAGAAAGGGTCCTAAATAGGTCAGCTTCAGGAGTTCATAGTGACAGGTGAACATAAGCAATAATTCTACAAACATCTGCTCCCAGTGAATGAAGCAGATCTCCAAAGAAGCTGTTAAGAAAGGATTATAGTCCCTTAGAAACAGTCTGGGAACTAAGAGATAATTTAGTTCAACCCTCTCATTTTGTCCCCTAATAGAGACTGTATTTACATCTATATGTATGTGTTGCTATGTGTGTGTATATATATCTATATATACACACAAACAGATGTGTATATATATGCACACGTATGTGTACATGCATATAATCATATTAAAAGTTGAAAGATGGGCTAGCAGCCTGTATTTTCCTAGAGAATAAACTGTAAAAATTAAACTATTAAATGAAAAGGAAAGAGATAAAGAAACTGAATTTAAGATTTTGGAAATTATCATTGAAATAGAAGAAAGAAGAGTTTTTCTTCTCCTGATTTATATTCTCTTATATTAATAGTGTTATTCTAATGCATCATCAATTATATTATATATATCAGCATATAAATATGCTGAAATATGTTTATGTCTGTCCAACTATTATATATTTTTCTATAAAATTCCTTGAAAAATTATGTTATCTCCTTTACCTCTCCATGAAAGAGCTGTCCGTACTCCCCATCTTCTCTTACAAAACCACTCTAGTTAGACTTTTGTCCAGCTGCTCCACCAGAGCAAGTCAACTCAAGATCACCTGTAACACTTACATTATGAAATTTAGAAGTCGGTTTTCAACCTTCACCTTACTAGATTTATGAGCAACACTTATGCATTTATTGCATATAATAACTGCCTCTTTTTTGAAACAATTGTATCACTTGGCTTCCATACATCACTTTGTTTCTTCTATATTTTTCTGGGTTCTCCTCCAGGGATCAATAATTTGACTCTTATATTGCCAGTTACTCTTCATATGGTCTTCTTCAGTCTCAAGACTTTCAATATGTTTATGAATCCTGAATTTGTATTTCAGCCTGGACTTCTCCTCTGCACTCAGACTTGTATATCCAGAATGGCACCTGTTCAACTTAGGTGTCTGTCAGGCATCTTATGTAACATATCCAAATCTGAACTCCTTATCTATCTGCTTCTTCCACAGTCATCGCTGTTTAATAAAAGGGAAATTCTAGCATTCCAGTATCTCCAGACAAAAATTTGAATTATATTTGACCTCACTTTTTATCAAACCTTATAACTGATTTAACAGCAAATTTCTGTGGCTTTACCTTAAAATTATATTCAAAATTTGATTGCCTTTTAACACTATTTTTGCAACCACTCTGGTCCGTGATACCATCATCTTTTCCCCAGATTAATATACTAGCCTTCTAAATAGATTATCTGATTCCATACTTACCATCCACCCCAATAGCCTATTTAACTTTCTAGACCTTTGCTGCATAGTATGGAGCCCCAGAACTGATGGGTTCCTTGAAATGAAGTAATCTTCACTCACCCTGTAATGTCTGAAGTGCACACCTGGGCAAATTGAATGAGCAGCTAACTCACTCATATATGACCAAGGCTAATAAATGTTCTGTAAGCCAGATATTGGAGTTATGACAGACTCCTAACTTATTCTAATAAGTAACATATATTCCTCGCCCCCAAAATAGAAGTGTACACCTGTATGACTTTAGTCAGAACAGTCAGTACTTTCATATATAGTTTCCTCATCCATAAAATAAATAATATTATCTACTTTATAGATTTTTTTTTTTTTTTTTTTTTTGTGGTATGCGGGCCTCTCACTGTTGTGGCCTCTCCCATTGCAGTGCACAGGCTCTGGGGGCTCTGGACGCGCAGGCCCAGCGGCCATGGCTCACGGGCCCAGCTGCTCTGCGGCATGTGGGATCTTCCCGGACCGGGGCACGAACCCGTCTCCCCTGCATCGGCAGGCAGACTCCCAACCACTGCGCCACCAGGGAAGCCCTACTTTATAGATTTTTTTTAAGGATTAAGTAAAAAAATAAATGTAAACTAATTAGTGCAGCACTCACCTACCTACTAGGGATTCTCTTATTTTCTAATTCTTGGTGTGGCTAAAACTGCTCACTCCCTAATTCAAATGCTGATGCCATGCCTGGTATGTGAAGCCTAGGACCTCTTAGACAAGAGATAGTCACTGTTGACCCTGGGCCCCGATGATACCCTGTGCACAATGCTTGTATGATCCTTATTACCCTTGCTATTCTGTTCTGAGGTATACTGAGTTGTGGCTCTCTCCCTCATGAAGCTGAAATTCTGTGACGTCAAGGGCTGTGTCTTTTTCTCAGTTTTAATATATTAGTTCATGGAAAAAATGTGGTAATTGGATTCTTAAAATTGAAACAACTGAACATGGAAGTTGAACAGTAACAACTAATCATTGTTCATGAGAGATTAGCTTCCAGAGACACCCTTACTCCTTAATAACTAAATATTTGTCAACTCTCAAGCCTCCTGATTCTATGAAATCATTTTTGAATATTAATGTTTTAGTGTATATATCCAAGTTTACCTTTATTCACTTTTCATTACTTTATATATCTATTGTTGCTATACACATCATAATTGCCATTCTCCATGGTTACATATTAATTTTCTACCAATATCTTTGATGTCTGGCTAGTTTTTCATTATTAAACATTAAAACATTTTGTAATGGAGTTAGTGTTTTAAGAGAGGTAGTGATGCCTAATTATAATTTTCTTATAATTTAGCCAACATTTATTTTTTCTTCTTTTACTTTTTCTTAGTTATGAAATATATTTTAGTGTTGGCTGTTCTCTTTATTGAGTTAATAACTGATAGTCACTGTTTTGCCAATGACATTATGACAGTGAAAAAATTCACTTTTTTTCTTTAATTGCTTCAATGTTTCAAATCTCATTTTCAAGAAAAACAGAACTGAGAAACTGATTGAAGGAAGATTTTCTCCAGCAGGATCAATATTTGTCTTATAATCAGATAGTAGTTCCATAACATCTACTTTTTCTATCCTGCATTACTTTTTTTAATAGCCAAAAGGATGCTTAATGCATAGTTTTTTTTTTTTTAAGTTGAAGTATAGTTGATGTACAGTATTACATAAGTTACAGTTGTACAACAATTTTGGTTGTTGATTCACAATTTTTAAAGAGTAGACTTCATTTATAGTTAGTACAAAATACTGGCAATATTCCCTCTGTTGTACAATACATCCTTGTGTCTTCTTTATTTTAAACATAATAGTTTGTACATCTTAATCTCCTACCCCTATCTTTCTCCTCCATTGTATGTACATACCACACCTTCTTTATCCATTCATCTATAGATGGACACTTAGGTTGTTTCTATATCTTGGCTCTTGTAAATAATGTTCTATGAACATTGGGATGCATATATCTTTTTTGTTTTGCATATATGTTTTTGAATTAGTGTTTTGTTTTCTTTAGATATATACCCAGGAGTGGAATTGCTGGGTCATGAGGTAGTTCTACGTTTAGGTTTTGAGAAACCTCCATACTGTTTTCCACAGTGGCTGCACTAATTTACATTCTCACTAACACTGTATGAGGGTTCCCTTTTCTCACATCCTTGCCAACACTTGTTATTTGTGTTCTTTTTAATGATAGCTATTCTGACATGTGTGAGGTGATATCTCACTGTGGTTTTAATTTGCATTTCTCTGATGATTAATGCTGTTGAACATCTTTTCATATGCCTATTGGACATCTGCATGTCCTCTTTGGAAAAGTCTATTCAGGTCTTCTACTCATTCTTTAATCAGGTTGTTTGTTTTTTGTTGTTGAGTTGTATGAGCTGTTTATATCTTTTGTATATTAACCTCTTATCAGGCATATGATTTGTAAATATTTTCTCCCATTTAGTAGGTTGTCTTTTTGTTTGTTGATGGTTTCCTTTGCTATGCAAAAGCTTTTGAAACTTAATTAGGTCCCATTTGTTTATTTTTGCTTTTCTTCCTTTGCTTTAGGAGACAGATCTAAAATATATTGCTATGATTTATGTGAAAGTATATTCTTCCTATGTTTTTCTCTAGGAGTTTTATGGTTTCTGGTCTTACATTTAGGTCTTTAATTCATTTTGAGTTTATTTTTGTATATGGTATTAGAGAATGTTCAAATTTCATTCATTTACATGTAGCTGTCCTATTTTCCCAGGACCACTTATTGAAGAGACTGTCTTGTCTCCATTGTATATTCTTGCCTCCTTTGTTGTAGATTAATTGACCATAAGTGTGTGGGTTTATTTCTGGGCTCTCTATTGATTTATATGTCTGTCTTTGTGCCATGACCACACTGTTTTTGATTACTGTAGCTTTGTAGTACAGTCTGAAGCCAGAGAGTGTGATTCCTCCAGTTCTATTCTTCTTTCTCAAGATTGCTTTCTGGGTCTTTTGGGTTTCTATACAAATTTTAAGATCATTTGTTTCAGTTTTATGAAAAATGCCCTTGGTATTTTGATAGGGATTGCATTGACTCTATAGATTGCCTTGGGTGGTATGGTCACTTTAACAGTATTAGTTCTTCCAATCCATGAACAAGGTATATATTTTAACCTATGACTTGATTTAGTTCTTTGTTCTGATATGCCTTATCTCATATTAGCGATGTAAGGAAACAAAGTAAGCATTTTTTAACTTGATTTTATTTTATTGAAGATGAAATTATTAGATATCAAGAGGATTTACAAAGTTCTCATTACTAACTACTCAATTATTAATAACTCCTAGTAAAAAGGCACATAATTCTTTGCTGAGAGAGTTCAGGTATTGAAGAGACAATATCTGACATTAAGAGGATTATGATAGAGTATATATTCTATAGGTCATCATCATTATCATAATTGTTTACATGATATCTTACTTTATAGTTTATCAAATATCTTCACTTATGGAGATATAATATCCTCATATCAACTCTGTGATGTTCTTTATTTTATAGATATAGAACTTGAGGATTACATAAGTTTAAGTAACTAATTGAAATTTACTCAAATCAAAGTGTTGAAGCCGTGGGTAAAAATCACATCTTTTGATTGAAATTTCCAGTTTATATCATACACTTTATTTTATTTACAAGGACAGAAAACAATGAGTATATTATAAATGCACTGAGTATATTATAAATGCAAACTTGGCATTATAGTCCATACAATTATAACAATTCAGAGAAAGAAGGGATCTCTATGACCTGGGGTTGTCGTGAAAAGTAGCACAGTCTCTAAGCAGGAAGAAAGATAGGAATTAAAGAGAAGAGTTACTTACTGTTTCTGAGCAACCTAGGAAACCGTGGTTTACTTGGTTTGACCTCAGGGCAGGGAAGGTGGGTAGGCCTTATCCTGACAGCAGGATTCTTGGAAAATGTAATCCTTTCTCATCATCCAAGCTGGGTACTTGTCTCGTTGCTCCACACTATACTGAGAAGAGACCATCATCATTTAGCATCTCCCAAAACACCTGTCTAGACAAGAGGATGAGCTAGCTGTGGTCTGAGCCTTCTGTTTATTGGCCTGATAAGCACCGCTGAGCATGGTAACTATCACACAATATAGATATGCTTTCTAAACTTACTGTTACTCAATGTCAGAGTCAATATTTGAATTCAGGGTTTTCTGGATTTTTCCATAGCCTGTTTTTCCACCATACCATGTAACTTAGGTTTACCATGCTTTATTGTATGCCAATCAAATATTTTATTTTTTTAAATGAGAAACTGTGTTTGGAAATTAAATTTAGTATTTATATTACTGAAAAATAAAGGATAAGATTTACATTTCTAATTATTAAATCACTATTGAGAAATTGTATTTGGAAATTCATTTATTATTTATATTATTGAAAATTGCAAGTCAATTATCAGAACTGCATTTACTTTTAATTTAAACACTCATATATGTTATGATCTCTTCTTTCTTCCAGTGAGGAAGCAATTTTAAAATTGCTTTAAAATTACAGAAATGTTACATACTAGCAATAAAATAATCAAATTATGCCAGAGTCCATGAAGTAAATTGTGAACATTTCCAGCTCTGCTTCCTTTCTTAGAGTTAACTGCTATTAAAACTTGATATCTATCTTTAACATTCCTTTTTTTAAAATAAAAATCACCCAGTTCTACACATTTTAATGCAGATTTCTTTTATCACACTTGACAATATATCATGGGCAACCTTCTATATCAGCATGTGCTGATCTATCTCATGCTTGCCATTTCCTCTTTCTTTTATATGCCATATGCAAATAATTAGCAAGTCTTATCAGGTCAACCTGAAAATATATCTAGAATCATTACATTTACTGCTGCTATTCTATTCCAGGCTTTATCTCCTCTTAGACTATTTCAGCATAGCATCTTAACTGATGTCTCTTCCTCATTGCCTGCTGCAGCCTATTATCCAGACAACAACCAGAATGACCCACTTAAAATGTAAGCCAGATCTTGTCATTCCTCCTGGCAAAACCTTCCAGTCGTTTGAAGTCTTAAAAGAGTAAAAGCCAAAATCCTCACTATAGGCTGCTTAAGTCTTAGTGATCACAGCTTATCTGAGATCTATTTCAGGTCTCAGATAAGCTGTGCTTGATCTATTTCCACTTCTTTTAATGTGCTTCCCCCAGACTTCTTGTCTTGTCCCCTCAGTTAGGTTTCAAATATCGCTTGATTATCTCCTATAAAAGAACACTCTCTCATTCACTCACAGCTCCCTTACCTCACCTCACTTTATTTTTCTCTGTAGCACTTTTCACCACTGATATTTTGTATGTTTCTTTTAAAATTTATTTTCTTTTAAACAAGCTATCACCTAATAAATGTTCCATGAAAGCAGATAATTTGTCTTACATTTTCACTGATTTATGTCCTAAATAGAACACTGTCTGGCACATAACAGGTTCTTAATAAATATTTGTTGAATGAATTATTTGAATGATTAATGAGCTATATTAACATCTAAAATATATTCTAAAATATAGATCAGCTATAATTTATCCACTGACCTATTGTAGAAATTTCATTTGTCTCTAATATTTCACCATTAGAAAAACTTCTCAGTAAACATTCCTGTGCTGTATTTCTGTAGACATATTTCTGAGACTAGAAATACTATATCAGATGGTATACATTTTAAGATTTGGTATGTGTTACAAGGTGCCCTTCAAAAAGATGTATCATATGTGTGTTTCCAATATTTAGTGTTTTTATCCATGGGCGTGCTATATCCCTTACATTTATTCAGGTTTCCATGTGTTTTAATGAGTTTTATTCACATATGTGAATAGACTTGATATTTATTCATACTGTTTATGGTTTTTCAATGTCTATACAGGAAATTTTTAAGGTATTCAGTAATGCATAATTTCTAAGGAGGCAGCAGGAAAACAGTTTAGTTATATGAAGAACTTCCACTAACTCTGTGAAAGTTAGAATTGGTTATGTTAAATACTTGCATCAGTACTCCCAGTCTTTTTTGAGCTCATTTTTGGTAAATTTCAAGATTAATGGCAAAAAGGAGTATATGATCTAAAAAAATATTATGACAGTGCATCTACAGAAGCAGGCAGAATTTTTTTAAATAGGGGTCAAGCTTGGTGCTTTTTATTAAATGATCTTTATTTTAACCTTCACAGACACAATTCAGTGATTTTAAAAGATATGTAATGAAAAACACTCATTTTATTATCCATGTCAGTGAATCTATTATTTTCCACCTACTCACACATTATGCTAATAACTTTTTAGATGAATGCATTTTAATTAAAAAATAGGAGTCACTTGAAAAGTATTACAAGTAAGAGCAAATACAAACTAGTTTGTATGATATAAAAAAATGCTTTGGGGCTTCCCTGGTGGCGCAGTGGTTGCGCGTCCGCCTGCCGATGCAGGGGAACCGGGTTCGCGCACCGGTCTGGGAGGATCCCACATGCCGCGGAGCGGCTGGGCCC
>NC_041214.2:115785410-115873496 GCF_002837175.3 Physeter macrocephalus | reverse complement strand
AGAGGCCACAGCGGTGTGAGGCCCGCGTACCACAAAAAAAAAAAAAAAAAAAAAAAAAAAAAATGCTTTGAAGAAATCAGCTGAAGAATCATTTGCTGGTAGCTCTGAGGGATAAAACTGTTTAGAACAATTGCCTTTTTCATGTTACGTGAATCAATATTCAGTAGGAAATTCAGTAGTAAATATACCCTCTGCATTCCTGGGCAAGTGTTTCAGCAGGTCAGTGTCAAAAGGTTGCTAAATGGCAAAATATGCCATTTTGTAAAAATAACATGAAAAATTTTAGAACATTGTTCAGTACATATGAATCTCTTTACAAGTGTCTTCCTAACCCATTCATGCAGAGGAGTGGTTTAGAGATTGGGAATTAGAAAAAAAATCTCCCTTTGCATTCTCCACTGTCCAGGAAGGTTATTGAGAAACTGATAATAAGAGTTACATAGGCAATAGTAACTAATCCTGATCAGTGAATCAGAAAGTTTAAGCATATCCAGATAGCTATGACCCATTAACTGACAAGATTGTTCCTAATCCAGCATAATTCAATGGATACAAATACTTACCCCAAAGCTGGAAAGCAACTATCAAGTTTGGTATTTTCATTCCAAATGGACTCTGTTGGTATTTTCATTCCTTCTAGATGAATGCCATGACTATGGAATGAAAAGAAGCTATGTGAAGTAAACAGCTTAGAATTCCACAAAGAGGGGTTCCTGGAAGCTAGAAGACACACTTTACAAAGACCTGAATCAATTAATTTGTCAGGAAAATTAAGGCATTAAAATGAAATTTAATAAAAGGGGGGGGTGGGGGTTGTCCAGATAATACAACAGACCCAGTACAGGAGAGAAACTAGAAGCTATAGAAAATTTGAATCACAGTGATGAGAAAAATAAAAATTGAATGAAGTAAAATACTTACGGACTTAGGTTAAGTGTATCGAACACAGCAGGAATAATGTTCAGAGTGATTTGGAAAATAACAAGAAATCATTGAAAGGAATTTGGGTAACAGTAGCATTGGTGGATCAAAACACAGACCCAAAATGAAGAGAAATCTTTGAAGTTGCAGAGTATGTGAAGAATATAAAAAGGAGAAAAGGTAACGACAATGTTGGATGACTAAGGATATTACCATATTGCACACAGAGGTTCTCAATTTAATTTTGAAAATTTGAACCAGATAAAGTTATAAAATGGGGCCTCTAAATATCTGGAAATCTTCTCATATATGCAGAAGCATGCTTTACTTACTTTTAATGAAACATTTCTATTTCACAATGTAAAGAATCTGTAATTGGGAATATATTAGAGACTTGAGAACCTTGTAACTGCAAATAATTATAGAAGTTATTAAATTTCAATCACTTATAATTCCTGTCAATATAGCACTGAATGGAGTTGTGAAAATAATGGAATCCCTGGAAGTAAATAACCAAGTTATATTAGAATTCTCATTAGTTGTGTAAAATAAGGTGGCTGGAAAAAGTAATAATTTAGTTCTGTTAATTTTTATTTAACTTAAAGAGATCTGTAATGATGTACATGCATGGGATCTCCCCCCAGAACTGAGCTATTAGATCACAAGAAGTAGAGAAAATGTAGTAAAGCTATGGCTCTTAGCAACTAGTTCAAGAGAGTCTCTGAAATCTCAGCATTATAGATCTGTATTTTGTTGTTTTCCAGCATGACTCAACCGCTCATTGAATATTGGGCTCTTTCTTCATTATGCGCTATCGTGTTTCCTTTTAAGATTTTGATTTTCAGTTCTGCTGTTTTATTAGTTCTCTGACTTGGGAAGTGGATCACTTTGGAAGTGACCCAACTTCCATAAGACTTAGTCATCCTTATATGTAAAATGTAGATAATATTACCTACGTCATAGGATTTTTGTGAGTACTAAAGGTGGTTTGTGTGTAAAGTCTTAACACAATGGTTATACTCATTCAGTAGATACTGTTAATAATATTGAGCAGTACTTTAATATTGGTAATGATATTTCTTTGAATGATTAAGATTTTTGTGTACTGGCTTTTTGCCTGTCATTCTTACTGTATATATTTGTTGGAGGGATAGATGGTTGATAATGGGACATTAACATGAAGTACTCATTTGTTATTTCTGTTGCTAAAATTCAGTCTTCATAGTCATATTGGTGAGTCTCCCCCAATGATTCTTACTTTTATTTTTAAAGGGTCACCTTTGCTCCACTGTGGTCACTAAGTGGATCATGAAGGGGCAGGACTAAAAGCAGGGACTAGTTGGATGGCAGTTGCAATAGAACTAGTAATAGCTGATTGTTTGAACTAAGTTGTTGGCAGCACAGATGGAGAAAAATTAGTGTGTGTTGGATATGTTTGCGAAGTAAAGCTAATATGACTAGCTGTTGAATTATGTGTCAGATATGAGGGGAAAATAATTGAAGGATCACTACTAGAGTATTGCCGTGACTGCCTGGTAGATTGTGGTTGCATTTACCACAATCTTAAGATGGGTAAGACTGGCAGATGAGCAGAGGGGTGGAGGGGGAGAATCTGGAGTTCTATTACAACCATGTTTTGTGATGCCTGTTAGACAGCTAAGTAAATATGTCGAAAAGGCTGTTGTAGGGCTTCCCTGGTGGCGCAGTGGTTGAGAGTCCGCCTGCCAATGCAGGGGACACGGGTTCGTGCCCCGGTCTGGGAAGATCCCACATGCCGCAGAGTGGCGAGGATGATATTTAAAATCATCACACTGATTGAGATCACCGAGTGAAAGAATGTAGACTTAACAAAATAATGGGAAACACTTATGGTTTCAGTTACTGTCAATATCTAATTCCTTCATAAGCTCAACTTCAGCATTGCTCTTAAGGTCTTTATGATCACTCTATATAATAAACTTTCAGATTTAGTTCCAAATGATAACTGGTCCTCCCACCCACACCCTACCTACATCCCATGTTTCTTAGTTCAAATTTCTGAAAAGGATTATCTGATTGACATATAGTTCCTAACCATTAAGTTAGGGGCTTACCTCCCTTCATTAACCTAGATGACTTTCCTGTAGATTACAAACCAATATTTTCAATATATACTCCATATTAGATATTATGCTATCTATTGTACTTATGTTATCTCATAAAATGATTGAAATAACCTATGATAAGAAAGGTACTTTTAATTTTATTTCATTAATTATGAATTGAAGATAAAAATAAATCTCCCAGATCACATAACTTGTAAATTATGGATTTGGGATTTGAAGACAAGCCTACATAACTCCAAAGTGTAAATTTAAGAAGAAAAAGTTGTAAGTACAATATTTAAGCCCTGAACTACTTGTCACCATGTTTACCTTTATATGAACAAACTCCATGTACTGTAAGGCAGACAAAAGCCAATAAATAAACACTAGAGCATAGGACTGAAATTTCTAACAGCATTTGAGTTTTGGAATCCCTTTTTCCCTGTGACTAGCTCTATGCCTTCCTTTTCTGAGGTACTATAGAAACCAGTAAATTCTATCTTTTTACTTAAGATTATTCAACTTGCAGATGGACTGTCTTTAATAACACAGCCATGATGTACAACAGAGAAAGGGATGGATATGATTATTTAATATATTTATGAATAAATGTTATATAATTAATAAAGATATAATTCACATACTACAAAATTCACCCATTTAAAGTGTACAATTCAATGACTTTAGTATATTCAGAGCTGTGCAACCATCATTCCGAAGGGAAACCCTGTACTCATTAGCATCCCCTCCCCAGACCCCTCCCACCTCAACATACCCCAACCTCCAGCACTAGGCAAGCATTAATCTACTTTTTACCCCTATAGATTTGCGTATTCTGGACATTTCATGTAAATGGAATAATACATTATATGTAAAGTTTTTTGACTGGCTTCTTTCACTTAGCATAATGTTGTAAAGATTCATCCATGTTTTAGCATGGATTTCTTTTTTGTTTTCATTTAGCATTTATTTGTTCCTTTTGATTGTCAAATATTATTCAATTTTATGGATATACTGCATTTTATCCCTTCATCTGTTGGTGGATATTTAGTTTATTTTCACTTTTGTTTAGTATAATAGTACTGCTATGAACATTCATTTATAAGTTTTGGTATGACAGTATGTTTTCGTTTCTCTTGAGTATACACCTAGGAACAGAAATGCTAGATCACATGGTAGCTCTCTGTTTAACATTTTGAAAAACTGCCAAATTATTCTGTGCCACTTTACATTTGCACCAGCATTGTATAAAGGTTCCAGTTTCTCCACATTTTCACCAACATTGATTATTGTCTGTCATTTTGTTTATAGCCATATAATATATCTAGTGGGTGTGAAGCTGATTCACATTTTGTTTTTTATTTGTGTTTCCCTAATGGTTAATTATCTGAGAGCTTTTCATGTGCTTATTAACCATTTGCCTATTTTCTTTGGAAAAATTTCTATTCCGATCCTTTACAGTGAGAGGCCCGCGTACCGAAAAAAAAAAAAAAAAAAAAAAAAAAGTCTGTTGTATATATGAGTTTGGAGTTCAGTGAAGAGGTCAGAGCTCTAGATACAAATTTGGAAATTACTGATACGAGGATGATATTTAAAATCATCACACTGATTGAGATCACCGAGTGAAAGAATGTAGACTTAACAAAATAATGGGAAACACTTATGGTTTCAGTTACTGTCAATATCTAATTCCTTCATAAGCTCAACTTCAGCATTGCTCTTAAGGTCTTTATGATCACTCTATATAATAAACTTTCAGATTTAGTTCCAAATGATAACTGGTCCTCCCACCCACACCCTACCTACATCCCATGTTTCTTAGTTCAAATTTCTGAAAAGGATTATCTGATTGACATATAGTTCCTAACCATTAAGTTAGGGGCTTACCTCCCTTCATTAACCTAGATGACTTTCCTGTAGATTACAAACCAATATTTTCAATATATACTCCATATTAGATATTATGCTATCTATTGTACTTATGTTATCTCATAAAATGATTGAAATAACCTATGATAAGAAAGGTACTTTTAATTTTATTTCATTAATTATGAATTGAAGATAAAAATAAATCTCCCAGATCACATAACTTGTAAATTATGGATTTGGGATTTGAAGACAAGCCTACATAACTCCAAAGTGTAAATTTAAGAAGAAAAAGTTGTAAGTACAATATTTAAGCCCTGAACTACTTGTCACCATGTTTACCTTTATATGAACAAACTCCATGTACTGTAAGGCAGACAAAAGCCAATAAATAAACACTAGAGCATAGGACTGAAATTTCTAACAGCATTTGAGTTTTGGAATCCCTTTTTCCCTGTGACTAGCTCTATGCCTTCCTTTTCTGAGGTACTATAGAAACCAGTAAATTCTATCTTTTTACTTAAGATTATTCAACTTGCAGATGGACTGTCTTTAATAACACAGCCATGATGTACAACAGAGAAAGGGATGGATATGATTATTTAATATATTTATGAATAAATGTTATATAATTAATAAAGATATAATTCACATACTACAAAATTCACCCATTTAAAGTGTACAATTCAATGACTTTAGTATATTCAGAGCTGTGCAACCATCATTCCGAAGGGAAACCCTGTACTCATTAGCATCCCCTCCCCAGACCCCTCCCACCTCAACATACCCCAACCTCCAGCACTAGGCAAGCATTAATCTACTTTTTACCCCTATAGATTTGCGTATTCTGGACATTTCATGTAAATGGAATAATACATTATATGTAAAGTTTTTTGACTGGCTTCTTTCACTTAGCATAATGTTGTAAAGATTCATCCATGTTTTAGCATGGATTTCTTTTTTGTTTTCATTTAGCATTTATTTGTTCCTTTTGATTGTCAAATATTATTCAATTTTATGGATATACTGCATTTTATCCCTTCATCTGTTGGTGGATATTTAGTTTATTTTCACTTTTGTTTAGTATAATAGTACTGCTATGAACATTCATTTATAAGTTTTGGTATGACAGTATGTTTTCGTTTCTCTTGAGTATACACCTAGGAACAGAAATGCTAGATCACATGGTAGCTCTCTGTTTAACATTTTGAAAAACTGCCAAATTATTCTGTGCCACTTTACATTTGCACCAGCATTGTATAAAGGTTCCAGTTTCTCCACATTTTCACCAACATTGATTATTGTCTGTCATTTTGTTTATAGCCATATAATATATCTAGTGGGTGTGAAGCTGATTCACATTTTGTTTTTTATTTGTGTTTCCCTAATGGTTAATTATCTGAGAGCTTTTCATGTACTTATTAACCATTTGCCTATTTTCTTTGGAAAAATTTCTATTCCAATCCTTTGCCCAGTTTTTAATTGGGTTGTCTTTTTGTTGTCTAGTTTTAAGAGTTCTTTACACTGGATACAAGTCCTTTATTAGGTATACGATTTACACATAGTTCCTCCCATTCTGTGGGTTGTTACTTTCTTTATGATATCATTTGCACCACAGAAGTTTTTTTTTAATTTTGAAGTCCAAGTAATCTACTTGTTTTCTTTTGTAGCTTGTTCCTTCGGTTTCGTATGTAAGAAACCATTGACTAATCCAAAGTCATAAAGATTTACTCCTATGTTTTCTTTTAAGATTTGTATAGCTTTAGTTCTTACATTTAAATCTATGAGCCAGTTTGCATTAATTTTTGCGTGCAGAGTAAGGAAGTGATCCAACTTTATTCTTTTGCGTACAGGTGTATCAAGTTGTCCTGAATATTATTTTTTTTCAGTAATAAATACATTGCTTATGAAATGGGGGAAAACTGTACTTGGGGAAATTAGGGAAGCTTTATTTAATATGTAGCATTTGAGAGTTTCCTGAAGTGTGAATAGAATTTGGATGGGTAGAGAAGTACTAGGGAAGGGAGTGATAGGCATAGGTGGAAAAGAGAAAGGAGCAAAGTAGTTAAAATAATTATTTCATTTTGTCTATCGCATGGTTTACAGAAACCCAAAACCTAAACATAAATCCTGACAAAATGGTTCAAGTGAAAGAAATGTCTTTGGTAGGTGCCTTGGAGTTACCTGCCCCTGGAGGCAAGTGAGCTGTTGTGTTTGTAAACCAGTTCTCTAGATTCCTTTGGTTAAGGACTGCTTTGGAGTGGGTGTTAATTCCCCAGAGCTGTGACCTCCTCTGGCATTTTGGGTACCTTCCTAGAAGGGAGTTGGCTTGCTCTTAAGTTGATGGTCTGGGGATATGAGAACTATTGTAGTGCAGATAGTGGTCTGGGATAACGGCTTCATTGTCAGCCCTCACATAAGCTTTGTTGGCTCCTGGTCTTGAACCATCACAAAATCTTTGGTTTTGTGAGTTCAGCAGTACTCTCATTGGTTTCTAATCTGTCTCATTTCTGGGATCATTGTTATCTGTTAGTCAGTGCCACAGATCCTGGTATGTCAGTGCCTCTTGGTTGCCCTTCAAGCTTGGCTACCCATTTTTGCATTAGAACAATTACTTCCACCTTCACTGTTACATTTAAGTGTCACCATCTGGCCTCTGCTATTCAAAAATCCCATCATTCTTATTGAAACTAGGGAAACAGTTTCATAAGCAGACCCTTAACTCTACCCATTATAGATCAATAATTACTTTCCTTCTAATGAAAGGAGAGTGTTTTCACTATTGGGTTACACTGAGAATTTACTATAATTGTAGCCTAGAAGCTTGAAGGAGGTGGAGAGGGAGATTTTGAAGAGGGTAGGCTTTGTCTTGCCAGATATCTACTTGAGGTGAGGCCACTGCATGTCCCTCAGGCGAAGGGTGGCTGTTGTCCTTTTGCAAGGGTGAATGAGCTATTTCTACAGGCCCAAAGACTTTAGGGAAGTCTGAGAATTCAAGTTCTCAAATATCTTCATCCATGTCTCTTCTAGGTCTTAGAGATTTTCCTATTTATCCATGGCTGACTTTATGTAAGAGATATAACAAGGCTGTAAATTCATCCTTCTCAGCAGTTTGGTTCCGACCTAGCACAGTCAGGTCCTGAGCTTGGTTTGCATCCCTAACACCTTTCGGCTGCAGGAGACTAGTATCTCTATAAATACTATTATTTTTTTAAAAAAGCCTTTGATTTCACACCATGTTGGCTGTTGGAGTTGGGTGTTGGTCGAGTTGAGTTTGTCATTTTTCTTCCTTCAATGCATTGATGGTATTTAACAGTAACCATTGTCCTTTATAATTACCTTTGCTACTGCAGTGTATCTTTCTTAAATTCTGGAGATACTACATAAACCAATGCAACCCTTCTACTTTATGAAATCCCATTTCACCACAGGTAAGAATGTTAGTAATTGAGATACTTCAGAATGCCAGTGGGTATCACTATTCACTTATTACCAGCACTGGAATTCTTGTCGCCATTTGGCTAGTGAGTAATCCAGTTACTGGGCTACTTGCTTCCTAGAATTGTTTTTTTGTACCAACTGGCTTAGTTGCAGTTCCCCTGTGATCTGATGCTGAGGTAAGAATTTGAGTGCAGATAGTTTATTTGGTAGATGCAGGAAGCATGGGTCAGGGAAGAAAAGTGATACAGAAAAAAGATGGCAGCAATAAAGGGTGCTTTATTAAGCTAGTTAATACCATGGATAACTGGAGCTTAATCCCACTGGGACGTTCAGGGAAATGGTATAAAACATGTCTCATACACTGTATTCCGTGAGTTATTTTTAGAGAGCTTTTCCCCTAGGGATGTTAATTCCTTAGCACTTCTGACCTGTGTGTACACAGAGACTTGCAGTTTTGAGGAATAAAATGACAGCCCTCATGCACAGAGTTGTTAAAGCATCCTGAAAGGTCCGCGGAAATGGGCAGAGTACTGACAGCGTCTGCTACAAGGAAGATCTGAAATTAAAGTGAATTAATGTCAGACCATGGAGCACATTGAATGCCATTCAAGGAAGAATTTAAATTTGATTATCTCTCAAGCAAGAAAGTTACACTGAAGTGACATATAGTGTAAATTGGGGAACAGAGAATGAATTGGGTAGTACAATGGAAGGGAGAATATAACATCTTCCTTCTGTTCCAGCTCTGATCGGTACCTGCTCCCAGTCCTAATAGTAAATCCACTTTTAGAAAGGTTCACTAGATAGGATAGCATTCTGAGTGTACTTCAGCAATATTTCAGATCAAAAGAGATTCCATTCTCAAAATAATTGGGAATTTAGTAAGAATGCAGGCAAATATTCCTAAGATTAATTTTCTGTATTCCATTGTGAAGAGTCGCAGAAAATATCCCCTTCATCTTTAAGTTTAAATATCTCGTTTTAGTTAAAAGCAAATTAGCTTTATTCTGGCAGAAGCAGCTGTATGTAGAGAGAAGCAACATGGTCCATGCCTGCATTCCCTAGTCTACTATACTTGTTCAGTCACCTTCATGTGCCCTTTGAATCTCATTTTGTAATTAGTCATTTCCAGTAGCGGTTTGCCAAAGACAAGGAACAGAAATTAGACGTGTATGAAAAACACAAATGATAAAGGAGGAAATACTGAGGAGCACTTTTTGGAATAATTTGAAACCCATTCAGAAACAGAAGAGTAAAAAATAATAAGTTGTTTTTATACCTTAATCACTAATCTAGTAATAGCTGCATTAATTTGTCATCTCCACGTAGAACACCAACAAGCAAATTCAAATTAGGCTAACTCACCCACTCACACAAACTTTAATCCCTTGCAAACCCTTGGCCACTTTTAATATTTCTGGGATTTATACTCAAAAACTCTCCTTTCCAACTTTCCAGTGTTGAGGACCTTGTTACTGGGTCAACTGTAGGTTGTCTTTCTTCTTTCTTTTGGAGGTATTCTCTACCAGTATTCGCAGCTTATTGCAACAAATCCAGTGGAAAGACTTCTGTATTGTGCAGCAGACTGCCAGACATGCTTGGGTATTTCTGTGTCCACAGTGGATACAATTTATTTCCAGAAAACTCATCATGTGTCATGCAGTAGAGTTCTTTCTGTTGTCTCCCTTGTTAAACAAAAGTGAAGAAATGTGCCGAAACATCAAGTAGTGGAAAAAATACTATGGTTTAAACTCTGATCTCTCTTACATATGTCTATGTAAAGTGAAAAACATCTGTGTCAATCAGTATATACAAACCTCTAGCTTTGGGCAAAATAATATCATTATATCCCCAAGATATCACAACCCTGTTTCCAAATTTGCAAAGATTAGGAGGAATTAGACTTTTCACGTGTCTCTCTCCTATGGTGCTCTCCCAGATCTCCAAATCCCTAGGGTGGTTTATTCCTGTATAAGAAGTGAGACCTATTTAGTCTTTTCACTCTCTGGAAAAGAGGTGCCTCTAGAGGCTGGAATGACCAATCATGGCTGCCTCTTATTGCTGGCTACTAATTAGTTCAGTGCCACATTATCATCCTTAGTCTATGCAAGTCCTCTCTTGCTTTATTTATTTAATCCTATTTCCTATACATATTCCTCTTCTTTTACCATAGACAATGATTCTGTTGTATTTGAGGAGAAAACCTTTAATTAGTATATGGTTTTAGACAATGTAAACTGTCTTGTGAATATGTTATTTTGGTTTTCATAAACTATAGATCTCATTTTGATCCTCACTATTTTTTTTATCAGCCCTATGTTTTAAAATCTATATTTGTTGCTGGGTGTTCATTTACTCTTTTAGTACTAATTGCTGTGAATGTAGTTTTTTGCTGTTTGGTTCCACTATAGTTATCTGTAGTGATTACCTCCAACTTCCAGTTACTATAAATCATGCTATGATGAACATACTTATACTTTTCCAGTTATAGGCCTGCTGAATATTTCTCTAGGGCTTATGTATTTGCGAGTGTGTGTATAAATGTACATGTCATAATGTGTATGCATACTCAATTTAACTGCCAGAAGATTGCCCTCTATAATAGCTGTAAGAGTCTACTCTCTCATCAACAATTTATAAAGCTTCTTACTTACGTCTATCTTGACAGTACTTGAAAAGATAGAGCTTTTTCATTTTTGTCAATCTTAATGAGTCTAAAATTTTATTCCAGTGCTACTTCAGTTTCTTTAAATTTTAACGAGTTTCTGAATCTTTTCATATACTTGTTGGTATTATCCTATATCCTTAGGTATTTTAAAATTGGGGTTACTGGTTCTCTTTTTTTAAAATTATTTATTTGTAAGAATTCTTTATGTAGTCTAGATATTTTTCCTTCATAGCTCTTAACACTGCAAAAACCGTATCCAAATCTGTCATCTATCAATTTTATTCGTGGTCTCCTTTACTGAATAGGAATTCTTGTTTTTGATGTAATCAAATTCATACGTTTTTCACTTTATATTTTCTACTTCAGGTTATTGTTTAAGAAGTCTTTCCCTAACCCTAGATCACAAAGATTTATTTACACTATATACTAACTTTATAGTTTAACCTTTCACATTTAGATCAGTTGCCTTTGGGGATCAACCTTCTTATAAGGGATCACATAGAAATACAGTTTTGTTTTTTATATAGTGATCCAGTTTTTCTATTGAATAGCCCATCTGTTGCACTTTGATTTTGTATATACTCATTACTTGATGTTTACTTCCCACATAAACATGGTCTATCTTTAAATACTGTATTCTGTTTCATGATCCGTTTGCCTCTCTTGTGCTAGTATATAAGATTTTATTACTGTGGAATTATAGTATATTGTAATATCAATCGGACAAGTCATAATTCTAGGTTCTTTTTTTTTAAATGACTTAGATATTCTTGAAATGTTATCTTTTCCTATACTTTTTAGAATAAGTTTACTAAGTTTCCTAAAAATATAGAGCTGGTATATATATTAGAATTGAATTTACATTATAGATGAATGTGGGGAAAATGGACACATTTACTGTATTAAAGTATCCCATCAGTATTACGGATTACAGTATTCCCATCCAGGAGCATCAGATGTGTTTCCAGTTATTCAGAATTTCTTTTGAGACCCTTACAGGGAACCAACTGGCAAAGCCAAAACGTGGTTCACAGGGCCCAGTCCTAGCACTGCAAAGCAGAAGGATACCTCTGAAGCTGAGAGACAGTAACTTAATAATAGCTCAGATAAGATTTAACAGTTTCTTAAAAGTTTGGCTGAATTTGTTTAAGTCCACATTTCTGCTCCCAAGTTAGTTTGAGCCATGTTGTTGTTGTTGCTGTTGCTGTTACTTTTTTATAAGGGGCCAATTTGTTGATTTTTTTTGTAGTAAATAAGATTGTTTTATTTTTATTATCAGACGTATATAAATTTCCTAGAATTAATTGGGAAAGACTTTAGTTTTTTGTGCTTGGAAACTGTATTTTTAATAATAATTTTATGCTTACACATGGAGTATATATTCCATTACTTGTATAAACATAAAATTATGGACAATTATAAAACTTACAAATCATGAAGAAGAAGGTAAAATTCACTGATAATCCTTTCTTTGAGAAATAACCACTGTTATTTCAGTTTTTTAAGAGTTCTTTCCTCAGCTGTATGTGTGTGTGTGTGTCCATACTTTCTCTGTGAATATTATTATTATTATTATATAATACTGTTAACCACATGGGTTATATAATATGATATATGTAAAATTGTTAGATAATATATAATGTATGCATATATTTTTCAAAATGGGAAATAGAGTTAACTTATTGTTTTATATAGTTCAGTTTTTCCACTTAATATATTATGTATATATTTTCTAAGCCATTAAATGTTCTTTTCAAAATGAATTTTAATAATTGGATGGCATTCTATCATTTCACTATTTCACAATTATTATTTAAAACTTATGATAAATTCTAGAAGTGGAATTACTTTATCAGTGGCTTAAATACCTTCTTAGAATTCTCAAATATATTGCCAAGTTTTTCATGACTGGTACCCATCAGATGCTAATATTTTTTTCTAGGAAGTCCTTTTACTCTTAACTTTTTTGGGTTATTTTGTTTTAGTTGTTACCCTTATTAGCAACATGCATTTGTGTAGCAGTTGTTCTTATGTGTGTGGGTGTATGTGTTTTAATCATTGGAATATCCTTTGTTTTACCAAGCACTTTGATAGATTTTTGTATTTAAGATTGGAAACAGGAGATAGAGTGAACACTCTGAATAGTAAAGAGATGAATCTGATGTGTTTGCAGAAAAGTTGGAATGAGGAGAGTGGATCCACAGCTAGTATGTGGGTTGCAGTTGCATTTTGTTTATTATAAAGTCTTGAAGTCTTTATCTTTTAAAAGTGGATATTTAACAATTATTGTTTGAAAACTGACATGTGTATTTTACCTTCTATCATGACGTATTTTATACCTCCTATTTATATGCTTGTTTACAATTTTTTCTTCTCTTATGACTTTTTCCCCTGGAATTTTTTCTATATTCTACTTCACTATATTTCTAATTTCTCAGACGTGTATATTCATTGATTTTTTTCTATTAACTTATAAACTGTTGCATTTTACTTAAATCATTGCTCTAAATATTAACTATTTTTAGTATATGTTAGATCCTTTCAGTATATGTAAGAGGTGATACTGACTTTGAATGTAAGCTTCTTAACTTTGGGAACCATATCTCTTTAAGTATATGTATCACTTAATTCCATGTCCTTTTAATTTTTAGCTACTTAGGAAATGTGCAGTGTTTTGCTTATTGGATTTATGAATTGTAAACTTTCATAGAAAAACGTAATATAACTAACACACACAGAGAAACATGTATTTTCAATGTATTTTGATAGTATATTCATATGAAAAGTATTTCATAATATTTATTGTTGACACCTTTCTGTTCTTCTGTCTCTTAAGAATATTGGGTTAATCAGAAGTATACAGGATATTTAACATCCATCTAATTATTTTTGCCTGTTACGAAGCACCTAAGTACAAAAGTACCTAAGTTCACTGGTCCCATATAATATATTTTAGAGCTGAAAGATTTATGTTCCCAACATGACCTTAAAACTCCATGCAATGCATCATAAGGTTTTTTTATTACTATGCTAACAGCAATTTTAGGTTATTATTCTGTCAAATATAATATGTAATATCCAGGGATAGTTTTTTTTCTTGAAGCTCGCAAGGTGAATGGTTGTTAAGCATTTTTATTTAGTTAGCTTCAAATATTATTTTGCTTTTTTTCCCCTAAGAAAAAATTAATGAAACTTTTTCTAAAGGTTGTTTGAAATAACAGGTAAGTTTATTACACTGTCTGGCTTATTGCGCAGTGCTGATTATGTCAGATCCTATTTAAAACCATGCAGTTCTTTTAAACAGTCTTACAGAAAGAATACATTTAAACTGTACTCTAGGTAATCAATAATTTGTGAGATTACAAATGAGGTGTAGGGGAAAATTCCCAACTTAGCCATGTGACACTTCCCTCTAACTACTACTAATTTGATATTCTAAAGTAATTTTTTAATAATTGGAAATCAGTGCCACAGAGTTATTTGAAAGAATAGTACCTGTGCTTTCACAATTTTCCCACTATATATACACTTACATTCTGTGTTTAAGGATCATGAAATACAAATATGCCACACAAAATTAGTATAACCTATCATAATTTTGTGCAAGTCAGACATTTATTTATGGCACATGTAGTTTATATCTCTAAGTCAATTAACGTAGACAAATCTCAGTTTGAAGCCATTGGAGAAGCTGATGATCATTAGATATAGTTTCACATGTAGGATTCTGGTGTCAAGCAAGCTTTGACATATCAGGAACAATTCCTATGGAACTGTAGGCCTGGGTAGAGTTATAATTTTATTTGAATTGTGAAGGTCTAACATATTTTGAAAGACCATGTCAAAATAGATACCTTTGTGAAGTGTTAAGCAACATTAATGGGCCAGAACATGAACTGAAACATATGTACAGAATCATCTTCTTACCTTAAAAGAATCTCTATAAATTTATTTTACACATTACATATCTGTGATTAAAAAAGCACTCTTTTTCAGATTACTGCATGAAGATTGTACTTCTGCCCACATTAGCACTCCACCAAACCTTTTTTTGTCATAGCTGCTGTAATTTCTCTGTTAAAAAATCCAGTAAATATTGAACTGTTCTTATTTTACAGGACCTTTCAGCAACATTTGATATGCTTAAATACTTTCTCCTTCATTAATCATTTTCTTTGCAATGTGTACAGAACATCACACTCTTAGGGGTTTCTTCTCCCAATTTGCATTAACATGTACAGTTTGACTGTTCATTTATTTCATACCTTATGTTTGTAAGAATTACCAATTCATAATATAATATAGTTAAATCTTACAACATTTAGTTAAAATAGAAAGTTAATCAGAGTCAAGGTTGTAGACTTTATTAGTAATTAGAGCAAAGATAGGTGATCTGACTGCATCAGTAAATAGTCCTTTTTATATTAAAGTCGTCTACTAAAGAGGACTTTAATATAAAGTCGTCTTATATAATATATATAATATAATAAGAATATTTATATTATATAAATATTTATATAATAAATATAGAATATTTATAAATATTTATATTTATATAATATAAAGAATTCTTTAATTCTACTTAAAGAATACCTTTTAAGCAGCTTGGGTGTTACATCACTTATTCAGTTCTCTCTCTCTCTCCTGATGCAGACACATATTCTTGATACCATTTTCCTCTCCTCCTCTCTCCATCTTGAAAACACGCACCCACACCCCCACACACCCCCACCCCCGGCTCCACACGCACAGAGCACCTCTCGGTTCTCAACCTGAGTCTTTGTCCTAAGGTAAAATCTTGTGCTCTAGCATAGTGCTGGCTGAGTCATCTGATGTATGCAGACTTCAGTTAATTCATCTGATATTTCTGTGTTCAGCTAAGTCATTATGAAGGCTCTAAAACAGGATGATTAGTTTAGGAGGGAGCTCAAAGTTTATATATCTGTCAATAATGTGTGATATTTAGAAACCTGATGTAAGAAACAGTAGTCTCCCATGAGTGGAAGTGTTCAGAATTGTTTTAGTTAGAATTAAAGCCTTCTATTACTCATTTCCATAGTCAGCAAATATTAAGAACCTACTGTGATCCTGGCATTGTATACCCCTCGTGCTGGGGATGCAGTAATGGGACAAAACAAAGTCCCTGCCCTCATAGAGATTATATTCTATTTAAATGTATTTTAGTTCAAAGCCTCCATATGGGCTAATAGGACCCTCCAGATACTTGTGGTGGTGATTTTTCTGTTTTCTTTGAAGACTCAAATAAGTCAATTCCCTCCTTTAAGTCAATTTCCTCATCCATAAAACCAGGATAATATGCTTTATTATTTCTACCATATAAGAATGAAATTAAGTATGATTTGTGAGATTATTTTCACATGCTTTCTGTATTTGTGAAGTCCTGTGGAAACTAGCATGGAATTGTTGAACATAAGACAGAACAATTAAGATGAATATTTTCCATATCTTAATTGTAGAAATTCTATTCAAAGATAGTTTTTGGAGTATCTTATTTATTGGTTAAGTGAAAATCTTAACTTTTTGTACCAATTAAGGCTTACAGACATTCAGAAGATGGACTCTATTTAAGAACGTTTGGGGCTTGGGGCTTCCCTGGTGGCGCAGTAGTTGCGCGTCCGCCTGCCGATGCAGGGGAACCGGGTTCGCGCCCCGGTCTGGGAGGATCCCACATGCCGCGGAGCGGCTGGGCCCGTGAGCCGTGGCCGCTGAGCCTGCGCGTCCGGAGCCTGTGCTCCGCAACGGGAGAGGCCACAACAGAGGGAGGCCCGCATACCACAAAAAAAAAAAAAGAACTTTTAATCTTCATGAATATGTGACTATTTTTTATGGGAAGAATCACTCCTTCTTAATAGAAATTATCCTTCTTGCTATATTTTGGTTCTGTTAATAGGGCAAATGCACCAAAAGTAATAAATTTATTTATAAAACTTAGTCTCAGTAGTTGTCTTCCAGATAGCTATGCCATTGAGTTCTTACTTTTTTATTAAATATCTTTGTAGTGCTAATAAAAAAGTTTTATGTTTACCCAAAGTGAAATAGAAATGTATATGCACATGATGCATTTTGCTTCTTGTTTTATTCTCTTGTTTTAGTCTGAAACTATTTATCATTTAAATGCAGAGCCTTCACTTTTCTGCTGCAAAACAGATTTATGTTATTAACTACATGCCTAGCAGCAGAATTCAGGGCACTAATTTTCTAAGTTTATGTCAGTATATTGACTCAAAGTGAATATTTAAGTGGTTCTGAGGAAAATATCACATTAGAATAAGAAGGCCTCTATAACAAGCTTTCCTTTGGTAGAGAGTATTAGATGCTTATGATTTAATATTAAGTCATTACAGCTTACATAATGAGATGCCTATGTACATTCAACTACTTTAGTTTATTTAGATTATGCAAGATAAGAGGTAGAATGTTTGGAACAAATCAGATGTTTGTCATTTTACCAAATGAAGCCTTCTCTTCATTCTCACCTCTTCTATTTTTTATCATTCTTAGAATGAAGTTGGAGATTTTCTTCCCCTGCATTGCTCCCTTTCTCATTTAAATTTAGTTTAATCTTGAGGAATAATTAGTTATAGCCACATACACAAAACCCTTGGTAACAAGTTATACAGGGAACCTAATTAGGAATTATAGATTTCCCATGATTTTGTTGTTCTTTCTTCGTTTCATTTAAATCTATCTTTAGATTATCTTTTACTTTTGGAAAAATATCTGGGTAATGATAGGCTATTTCATTATTTTATTAATTAGTCATCTACCAATGTAATACTAGCTAATTTTAAGTCATTTGTTCTTTTGGATTCTATATCTTTGCAATGATCTTTTGTAATATTCTATTTCCTTTTCATATTTCCCTTTATATATTTATCATAACCACATTTTGAAGAAATAAGTCAAGAAAAAATATATTTTTTAACACATAGTTATCTCCCTTTTAGCTGATAGCTGGCATCTGTTACAAATAGAGGCAGAAATAAATTTAAATTACTAATTTTAAAATTAGAGTGCATGTGATTTTTAAAAAGGCAGACAGAATAAAGGGAAGAGAGGAAAGTGGTTCTACATACGTATAAGTAAGTACTTATTCATTTAGGAATCACAGGTAAAGGTATAAACCAAATTTATTTTTTTTTTAGCTGTCTCTTTCTTCACTGTTATTAGGATGCTTCCTTCCCTAGTCCCTACTGTCAGGATATTTAATATTGGTTTTTAATGATTTTTTTCCCCCTCTCTTTTCTGTCTGTAGATAAAGAAGTAAGCATTTTAGTATGAAGTTAATTTCTGTCTTCCTTTGTTAAAATTTTCTTGAGCTATGGCCTTTGAGTAAGTTATCACTGCTATTTAAAAATGTAATTATTTTTCCAACAGCCCTTTCTATGCTGAGAAATAGACTATCTGCTTTTATTTTAAAATTTTAAAGTTTATCTTTTAAATAAACATTTATATTCCTTTTGAATTCTAAAAATTTTCAGAGGGAAGAAGGTGTAAATTTAAGAAATTCACGTTAGAATTTTGGATGTTTAGGTCAGTTTACCAGCAAATTCAAATTATCTGAATATTCTTGCCTAGGAAGGCTATTTGATTGCCTTATTTTGTCTCTGAAAAAAGAATGCAGTCTGACTCCACAGTGACTGCCCTTTGCTTTAGGAATTAATTTCCTTGTTCTAACTTTCAATGTCCAAAAGGAATCCACCTTTTAGTCTAGTTTATTTAGCTTGCTATAGAAAGAAAAACTCACTCTGTGTAGATGGGGATGGGTTTTTAGAGAACCCTCAGGCATGAATGGATTAAGTACTGTTCATAGCTTTTTACATTTCCTATCACTTCTAATAAAGATTCATTTTAAATGGAACTGCCCAAGAGATTTATCAGTGGAGAAATAGTCTTAGGTGATGTACAACACTAAGCTGTATGTATGCGCAGACTTCTGGCAACTTCAGCCGTATACCAAGTTTTTTCCAGGGGGTTAAAGTCCTGCCTCTAATTAAGACAAGCACATGTATAACTTACTCTCCAGTTTGAAATGTATACATACACCTAGTAATTATAGACATTGGATGATGAAATAATCAAACCTGTCATTAGGTCTGCTGTTAAGTCGGTCAATTCTGTCAGCTATTTTCTTTTTTTTTTTTTTAACATCTTTATTGGAGTATAATTGCTTTACAATGGTGTGTTAGTTTCTGCTTTATAAGGAAATGCTTTCAACTTTTCACCATTGAGTATGATATTAGCTGTGGGTTTGACATGTATGACCTTTATTATGAAGAAGTAGGTTCCCTCTATGCCTACTTTCTGAAGAGCTTTTACCAAAAATGGATGTTGAATTTTATCAAAAGCTTTTTCTGCATCTATAGATGATCATACATTTTAAAATATTTATTTATTTATTTGGCTGCACCAGGTCTTAGTTGTGGCATGCGGGATCTTCATTGCCGTGTGCAAGATCTTCATTGTGGCGTGCAGGATCTTCAGTTGCAGCATGCAGGATTTTTTTTTTTTAAGTTGTGGCATGTGGGATCTTTAGTTGTGTCATGTGAACTCTTGGTTGTGGCATGTGGGATCTAGTTCCCTGACCAGGGATCGAACCTGGGCCCCCTGCATTGGGAGCCTGGAGTTGTAGCCACTGGACCACCAGGGAAGTCCCAAGATGTTCATATGGTTTTTATCCTTCAATTTGTTAATGTGGTGTATCACATTGATTGATTTGTGGATATTAAAAAATCCTTGCATCCTGAGGTAAATCCCACTTAATCATGTTATATGATCCTTTTAATGTATTGTTCGATTTGGTGTGCTAGTATTTTGTTGAAAATTTTTGCATCTGTGTTCATCAGTGGTATTGGCCTGTAATTTTCTTTTTTGTGATATCTTTGTCTGATTTTGGTGTCAAGGTTATGGTGGCCTCACAGAATGAGTTCAGAAGTATTCCTTCCTCTGCAGTTTTTTGGAATAGTTTCAGAAGGATAGGTGTTAACTCTTTTCTAAATGTTTGGTAAAATTCACCTATGAAGCCATCTGGTCCTGGACTTTTGTTTATTGGGAGTTTTAAAATTACTGATTCAATTTCAGTACTGGTAATTAGTCTGTTCATATTTTCTATTACTTCCTGGTTTGGTCTTGGAAGATTGTACCTTTCTTTAGACTTGGGAATGAAAGGCGATACACTATTCCTAGAGCTTTAGATGGCCATCCCCATTCATTTCTCTAGCTACAACCCTCTTTGTGAAGCAATGACCTTGAGCAATAAGGTAATACTCTACTTAGATCCTATGCTTTCCTTCTGTACCACACTATAGGTAAGACCCCTGAATTCCAGGCTCAGATGGCTTCAAATCTCCTTTCAAGAACTTTAAGGCTTCTTATTGGGGGTCCGCCCTCCAAAGGGTGAACTGTGCTACTGGTATGCTCAACCTAGGTTGAATAGAGGACCAGAGTTGGCATCTTTTTGTAGCAGAGGAGGGACACAGCTGGGACATGAAGACTGGGATGCTCATATATGTGCTTGTGTGAAGTCCTTCATGGTATGGGATTTACCTAGCATCAGGGAAGAAATAGAAACGGGGTTGGCTAAGGTTAGGGGTTGGCTCTGGATGGACTACCACATGCTGGCATGAAATTCTGAGAAGTCCAAATATTTTAAATTTGAACCTGGCCTTCCAGTATCTTTCTAAAGTAGGCAAGTAGAACATACTTAGAGTTTGATCTTCTTTGAAGAATGATTTATCATTTAAAAATATTTAGACATTTGGTATGTGAGCCCTATACTTCCATTCTTTCCTTGGACCCCACATTTTTAGAGGCTCTATTTATTTTAATACTTGGAAATTGTAACAAAAAAGTTATGTAACTGTATAAATACAAATATAACTTTGTGTAAATGCAGTGTTTTCAAAGAATACATTATGATTTAAATATGATAGCATTTCTATATCTACTAATCACAATATATTTTTAGTAAATTTCCTAGCCTTTTAGATCTTATAGCAATCTTGAATTTATTTATACTCATTTTAGTGAATCATACTCAAATTTAAAAATCTAATTTAAATTACTTTCAGTATTCTTGAATAAGATTAAATTTAGCAGTTGATCCCTTTTCGCTATTTTGGTATCTGAATCTCATTCTAATTTCTTTCTTTCTTTCTTTCTTTTTGTTGTTGTTGTTTTGATTACAGAGAGAAGAAACACTATTGTTTCTCAAACATCATTAATTTAACATAGAAAATAATGTACCATTTTGTTAAACATCCTTATATAGTGCTTTGAAAAGAACCACATTTTTCATTATTTGCATGTATTTTGTTATTTCCTTATCTCTTGGTTCAGATTAGTCCTGATTCAGTGTATGCATGTCATATTCTTCTCATTCCTGATCTTTCTTTCCATCTAAACATTTTTTCCAAACCCAACATATTTTTAAATAAAGATATGTAATGATTTCAGAACTTTTTTTTCTGTCACAGATGTAAATTTTCACATTTATTTAATCTCATATTTTAGGAGAATTGATTGTTTGATGAGAATGGTTAATACTTTTTATTAATATGAAGAGATATAGTCTGAAGATGTTAAAATGTAATTATTCAAACAGAATTTATTGACAGTATATCTCTATACTCCTATATGGGAGAGTAGAGGATGCAGTGTAGACAATAGTAATTACATGCATTCCCTGAGGAATAAAATCAATTCTGATTAGAAATTTATCTGAAATAAGAATAATCACTGGATAAGTACCTTAGAGGCTCTCCAATGGGAAAAATGCTTAGAATTTTGGACACTTATTTTGACAGTTCTCAGATTTTATTAGTTGTATCTTATCTTACTATTTATATTCTGAATGGTTAGCTTACCATTTTAAATGAGCTCTGATAGTTCTGGTTTGCCTTTAAATTTACGTGTAAGAGTCATATAAGACCTATAATATGTTAGGATGAAAGGTATTTAGATGGGTAATTTTATGTGCCTCTGTGAGATTTTTGGATCACCCCTGATAAACAGTGGGTGTGTTTTGTAAAATTGTATCCACAATTCTAAAGGAGCTCATTGTTTCTTCTGGAAAATACCTTCTGAATTTCAAGCAAGCAACTTACAAATGAAATTTTAGATACAGAATTGTTTTTAAGTTTGCTTGATGGATAATATAAATTATTTATTTGTGGAAATTTAAAGTAGATAATTTGAAAGTATTAGTGTTTCAACAATCCAATAGACTGAGGAAAGAAGCCATTCTGTTAGAAACTATATTAATTGAAATTCCACCAGTCTCGATTAATTAACTCTCTACAGCCAAATAAAATAAGAAACTCCAAACTGGATGAGTTAAATAAGCTTATTATAAATCACTGAAGTGTGGTATCAAGAAATAGAACACATTCACTATAGAAAACAGTTTATCATTTCCACTGTACTTTAATAGAAATGAGAAATTATGATGACTAGTATGTTCTTCCAAAAAGACTGTAAAGTTACCAGAATGTGTTTTTGTTTATTGAAAATTATTATAACTTTTATTATACAAATAAAATATACTTACAATCTAAATTTGTAATATAGAAGTATGCAGTATTAGATGTATAAATAATGACAATGCCAATTAATTTCAATGTACTCAAACATTTTTACTAAAATTTAAAAAAAGATAAGTTTTTTCTATTCATATAGGTGGCAGAATGCTTGCATGTAAACATGCAGAAGTGAAGAAAATCCAATGATCTAGCTCAGAGTAAAAGCCAAAGTGTTTCCAATGCTTACAAAGGCTTTTCTGCACCTTCTTTGCCTCTCTGTTTATTGCCCTTTCAAGCTGTTCCTAAAACATACCTATACCCTCCTGCCTCAGGGATTGGTACTTACTCTTTCCTCTTCACTGCCTCACCTCTAAGACGTTACTTAAATGTCACAACCTCAGTAAGGCCTTCTCTGGTCATACTATTTAAAATTTCAACCCTCTTCCCCATCTCCCTGCCTTATTTTTTCCCATTGTACTTTCTACCATATTTTTCAGTTGACTCATTTACAGTTTTTATTGCGTCTCCTCACTCTAAGTAAGATCCATGAAGGCAGGGAGTTTTTGTTCAGCTAGTGCACTGTTGTATTCCTAGTGTCCAGAATAGTGCCTGATAAATATTTCTTGAATAAATCTACCTGATAAATATTTCTTGAATAAATCTAAAGCCTTCTCGATGTCTATTTTCTATCAAAATAGACATGTAAATATTTAATTGAATACTGATGAATATACCTCAGTTTGTGGCAAATTGAATATGAAGACAAATGGGTAACGAGTACATTTGTCATTGGTCTAGTTATTTGATCACATAATAGATGCTATTTTAGGTTGTTTATAGAGTACTAGAAACCATTTAAAGTTCTTTACATATATTAACTAATTTATGCCTCACAACAATCCTATGAAACAGGTACTCTTATCAGCTCCATTTTATAGTTGAGGAAACTAGAGGTTAAATAAAGTATCCCTTGATGTTGCAACTAACATGTAACAAGGTAAGATTCATACCAGGACAGCTGGTATGTTCAGAACCCATTGTCTTAATGAAAGGCTCCTGGTTAAAATCCTGCACCATTGTTGCTTTGCTTTGCTTGATTTGCATCCTTTTTATTCATGTTTCTTTCAGTAAAACAGAAAATTTTTGAAGTAATCATTATATGTTTGACCACTGTGGTTACATAATCATTTATTTTATTATTGCTTTTTGCAGTGGGATGCCATCACTGAAATGGATGAACACAATAGGCCCATTCACACATACCAGGTATGTAATGTGATGGAACCAAACCAAAACAACTGGCTTCGTACAAACTGGATCTCCCGTGATGCAGCTCAGAAAATTTATGTGGAAATGAAGTTCACACTGAGGGATTGTAACAGCATCCCATGGGTCTTGGGGACTTGCAAAGAAACATTTAATCTATATTATGTGGAATCAGATGAGTCCCATGGAATTAAATTCAAGCCAAGCCAGTATACAAAGATTGACACAATTGCTGCTGATGAAAGTTTTACCCAGATGGATTTGGGTGATCGCATCCTCAAACTCAACACTGAAATTCGTGAGGTGGGGCCTGTAGAAAGGAAGGGATTTTATCTGGCTTTTCAAGACATCGGGGCATGCATTGCCCTAGTTTCGGTCCGTGTTTTCTACAAAAAGTGCCCCTTTACTGTTCGTAATCTGGCCATGTTTCCAGACACTATCCCAAGGGTTGATTCTTCATCCTTGGTTGAAGTAAGGGGCTCTTGTGTGAAGAGTGCAGAAGAGCGCGACACTCCTAAACTGTATTGTGGAGCTGATGGAGATTGGCTGGTTCCTCTTGGAAGGTGTATCTGCAGTACAGGATATGAAGAAATTGAAGGTTCTTGCCACGGTAAGAAAGAAATATTTAAATAATTATTCATGCATTCAAATGCTGGTTTTTTAAAGGTAAATTGGTTGTATATTTATTTTCAAATAATACATTTTCGAATACTATTCCTGGAAGAATTAATTGTGGAAGAAATTAACTCATATTAACTATAAGATAATTTCTGATTTTTTTTCCTCCTGGGAATGGTGTATGAAAATGTAAAATAAATTATATACCATGACAAGTGTTCTTCCATATTGCCTTCAGTAGAATAGTTGCTATATGAATTGCTGTATTCACCTGATTTTTATAAAGGAAAGCAACATCAATAGCAGCAACAAAAAGCAAAAGGGATCAAAGCAGGCATTTGCTTAACTTTTATGTTTTGGTGGTTTATAGAGAATATGACATTTAAAGACAGTTTGAAAACAATTCTTTCTTTCATGTTGAATTGTAATAATTGAATAATACCTAGGTAAGCTGAAATTATATTTAAATAAATGAGGAATTTATATGTTTGCATATGAATCATACATATGTTTAAAAATATATAGGATAGTTTATAGGAATGTTATGTCTTTGGTGATTGAGTACTGAGTGTATCAGAAATTAATTTACCCTTGCTACTATTAAATACAATTTCCTACCATATAACACATTAGCTTTTTTTGTTTAAATAGCAGTACTTGTGCAAGATCGAATTGTTAGGAAGTATGAACACAGTGCAATGCTGATTAAGTTTAAAACCATACCTTTCATGTAGTTATGATATGAAATATCTGTAATTTTCAAGATAAAACAATTTTTTTATTTGAATCATTTTATGAAGGCTTATTAATCTAATAAATATAAATACTTAAAAATTTTTACATATCCCCTGATAAAGATAATTTATATCAATTATGTTTGGATTTAGGACTCATAATCAAAACACAAATAAAGAAATAAAATTAATGCTTGGTAAATAGTAACATAGTAGAGATTTTTTCCTCTCAATGGTAAATTATTTATAGTTTTTTTTTCTATAGCACCATACTGAATTTACTTACTTTTTTGGTGATGTTCGGTGGTATGCTCCCACCCATTAAAAGGGATGAAAGTAAAAGAAAAAAACATATTTGTTTCTATATAAGGGTCAGTGGTAATATATGTGAATTTTTAAAAGTTTTATCTATTTATGAAACGCTTGGGTTCTTGAATGCTGAAAAAGTTCACTAAAGCCACCGGTGATGATTATTTTCGGTCATTTGAAAGTACTGTTTGTATGAAAAGTCTGTAGTATATTTATTTAAAGTGTGAGCCAACTTTCCTTCACTATTTAATCATTAAAATATATTTCATTGAAATTTATATAGATTTAATTCAAAATTTTTGTTCACCTGTAACAAGGATTTAGAATGAAACAAAAATAACTTATCAATATAAATGATCCTTTGAAGGGGCACTATAGAATATTTTACATTGGAAAATGCAACATGAATAATTTTTCAGTGAGATTAAGAAGGCAATAATAGCCAAGGATAAAACATATGACATATACTAACCATGTAGTTTTACCATATTTTATATTAGGTAGACGCTGGATATTGGTAAAAATAATAAAGCTTTAAAATTATTTAAACAATAATTATCTAAGGATTTATGTGATTAATTATTATTAAATATATTTTATGGCATTGATCACAGAATTAGAGGTAGTGACAATCATTGATGACTAGATGTTTTTTGCTTAATATGTCTGCTCTGTGAAATTTCATTCTTGTTTGCATGCCTGAAAATTCCTTCAGTTGTTGGCAGAGATGACTTTGGACATATGATAATTATCGGCTTATCTAGAGCTACTGCTAGACTCGTTCATTTTTATGGCTTGTTATCTTTATTATAATTTATTTGACTGCAGAAATGAGACAGTGGGTACAGTACAAGTGTTCATCATCTTCTTCTAGCAGATGGCAGAAATTGGAAGATTATGCTTGGATTCTAAATCCATGGCTTACTAACTTCCTTATCTAAAAATAAATTAGTGGTTATAATCAATTAATGGTAAAGTATATGGAAAACTATTACATGCAAACACATGTGCCTGGTTCCAATTGAATACAATGAATTGCTATTTACAAACAGAAAGGAAGTGGATGTGGAGACCTCATTTTTAGAGAAAGGTATCTTACACTATCACTAGTTTCCATTTTAAAGTATTTATTTAAGTGTGTTCTTGATGCTTCATATTGCCCCTTTCTATCCTCTGATAATAATTTTTTATCATGGATTCTGTTGCAGTCTGTCAACAATTTATCTCACAACCAAATCTCAGAATTACCTATAACCTACATGACAAATTAATTGAAATTTATGTGAATAAAGAATAGCTCAGGCAATAATGTGACTGTATGTTTATATATATAATGAGAAAAGAAAAAACAATGTATATCATTTTCTTTTCTTCTGGTTTATTCTATTAGAGCATTTATTTTAGCTACTTTTTTGAGTACCTACTATCTGTTAATCATTTTGATAGGTAGTAGAGATAAATATAAATAGAGGCATATGTTTCAATGATCTATTGCTATTGAGGTAAAATAACCCAAAACTTAATAACTTAAAGCCACAATAATTTATGATTTCTTAGGGCTCAGGTGGGTAATTCTTCTGCTTATTGTAGAGTAAACAGAGGTCACTCATATAGCTGAATTCAGCTGGGAGCTTAACAGGGGTTGGAATGTCTAAGATGACCTCTTATATTCCACGGCCTCTCTCTACATGGCCTTACATCATTAAAGAATCTGACTCAAGCTTTTTTACAGTATAGTGGCTGGCCGAAGAGGGAGTTTTTCACATGGCCATGTATAAAGTGAGTATACGAGGGGACTGCAAAAGGGGCTGAATGCCTGTAAGTATGTTTATAGGGAGCTGCCAGTGTAACAGTATACCACAGTCTTCTCTCTTAATTCTTGTGACTAATGTCCCTCCTTCATGCACAAAAGCCCACATCCTCCCAAAGATCTATTCCATTATGGCATTGTGTTGAAGTCCAGAAGCGCTTCAGTGAAATCTCTTCTGGATATGAATAAAGCTTCATAGCTAAAGCTCTCCTTCATCTGGAAAATTAAAAACTAAACGAGATGTTATTGTTCCTCACACACACAACACACATGGGACAGGGTTAGGAAAACTGTGAAAGATTCTCACATTCCTGAAGGCAGGGAACATAGCAATCACTGGTCCATTGTGATTCTGAAATCCAGCAAATGTCATCAGAGTCCCTAATTATATGGGCAAGGACTGTTCTTTGCTTGGAGCCCAGTTCTGCAACCTGGGATTAGTTCTCTGTGGCTCTTTGTCTTCATTACCCTTGACTTTGCCCTCTGAGTTATCCTCCTTAGTTATAAGAATTTCCATGTGGCCAGTTGCTAGTTTCACCATCTGTCAGGAAAACTTCTTAATTTGATCCACAACATTATGAAGTACTTTTTGTGTCTTTGGTCCAAGTTATCACAGGTAGTATTTCTCACCCATTGTTGATTGACCTTTCATTATCTCCAATAATAATTAATTTACTGCTCTTCCATCCTCCAGTCACAGACTTCTTGCTACCCTTCCAGCCTCCACAGTCTTTTTATTACTAAAGCAAATGCCACATGTTTTAGCTTTTTGTTAAAACAGTATCCTTTATCCTGTATAAGTTATTTGCTTACAATCTGGAAATATGGACTGGGTTCAGTTGGCTGGTTCTTCTGCTGATTTTATCTGGGTCACTCAATGCCACTGCAGTTAGTTGGAGGTTTAACAAGGCTGGACATCTAACATGGCTTCACTCACATGTCTGATGCTTCATCTGAGATGTTTGAGGCCCTAAAGTCGCTTATTGTGTAAATCCTGATAGCAATTTTAATACATTTCATTTAAGGAAATTATTCTATTTTTTCTTTCTCTTCCATTAGAACTAGTTAGTCATTGTGCCATTCAAGGGACTTCACAATTTGGCCTTGTCTTATTATTTTCTGACTTTGGCAAATTCTGTCTCCTGTTCTGTTTTTGTTACTTTTGAATAATCCATGTATTTTTCATGTTTCTTGCTCTTTTTTTTTCATGTTTTATCTAGCTGCTTGGTGTCCCTTTCTTTTTCCTTTTCTGTGGTGGAATTTTATTCATCCTTCAGGGTCTAGCACAAATATATATATCACATATATATAGCACATATATCTGTATCTTCACAAAGTTAATGTCTCTGTCATCTGTGCTATAATTTGTTCTAATTATTTATGTGCCTGTTTTACCAGGGCTGTCAGATAAAAGAGATATATTTAAAAATCATTTGTGTAATGAAGGGTAAGAAATTTATTGATGTGAATGATAAGTAGTACCAGATTCTACTGAATAGTTAAAGGTAGAAGTTGTTGGTATACTGACAGAATGCTCTGTGTCTTTGTATTTCTGTGAAATAGGAGAGTTTTCTTCAGGGAGGGTTGTGGTATTTTAGATCTGGAAAGCCTTTGAAAATATTTTCATCCCTCATTTTATGAATCAGGCTTCTAAGTTATAGAGAACAGAATTTTATTCCCTGGGCCCACTTGGTAACTAATACTAGATTTATAACTAAAGCCTAGATAATTCTCAGTCTGGTCTTTGTGTGTCTTTCCTCCCTCCCTCCCTCCCTCCCTCCCTCCATGTCTCCTTCTCTCCTCCCCTTCTTCACTTCCTCCCTTCCTTTCTCTTTCTCTTTCATTTCCTTATTCCAAGCATCCATGCTCTCACCTTGATGCTTTAACTTTTCCTGCCTGACAAACAGTACAGAGGAGCCCTTAGTTACTCATCATTAATTAGGCCCTTTTTGCTCTGTGTTCATTTTGTGGAATCTGATATGGGCACTGTTAGAACAGTGTCTACACATCCATTCTGAGATTCAGGCTACCGAGAATGATGGAAAAATATAGATTTATCTGGGACTTTGCTGTTAGACATGATAAATAGGAAAAATAACAGTGAGGTTTTAGGAATACTCATAATTTACTTGAGTACATTCGAGAACTCTTGGCCTGCTACATAACAAAAGTACAATAAGCTGGTTTAAAATAGAATAAATCTATATCTACCCATACTATCATATATAATGAATTGTGTATATTTATTTACATTTAAATAATTTATTATCATATTTTATCCTAAAAGTTATAATACTAAATGTTTCAACTTTTCCTTTCTCTGTAATGTTAAGGTGTATCTAGATCCAAATTCTAGAAGCACAAAAAAGAGAGGCACTTTTATTCTTATTATTTTTGATCAGGTTTAAATAGACATAAACATTATATTAAGCAGATATGCTAAAATTTGAAACCAAACACAGTAATTTGGGTAACTCTACATTATAGGCAGTATTTTATACTTGGCTCCAATATCTTATTTTTCATAACTTTTTATTTTATTTCATAGATTCATAATTAAAACTGCCATTCTTAGGCATATTGATGTTACAGATTTAATTTTTTTAATTGTCTTAATTTATTCCACTAAGGGCTTGAATAAAAAGTAGGATTGAGTCATAAAACATTAATTTACATCAAATAGTGTTTCACTTCATATAACTAAGAATATCTTAACACTATGGAAGAAAATTGGAATCAATTAACATGGAAAATTGAATAATTTTTGTTGAGTTATGAGTTCCAAAGTGACATGAATCCCTAATAAACTCCTGTTGGATATTAATTTAGAATAAATCTCATTTAGGTAGTAACACTTGTACTTAGAGATATTAGTTAGGGTTTGGTATTTCAGACCTGCTATGAATATATATATATATTTATTGCAAAGGTATCTCCTTTAAGACTTTAAGTATCACATGATATAATTTAACAAAATAACATCTGGCTATGAAAGTAAAGTTCTAAAACATAAAGAATATTTTATAACTTTTTCTCTTTCTAGAAACATGTTTTTGTTTATTTTCCCTCTAGTGCTGCTTAAAAATTCTGGAGGAAAGGATGGTGGCAATTCTTGGACCATTGCATTATTGTTCACAGAGGTGAATGGGATATGCAGGGACTTTGGTGACATAGCTATTGATTTGATCTCCTGAAGAGTGTTGTTATTAAGGCTTCATGACTCTGTCCTCTGTTGAAATTCAGAAGCATTTATGCTCTGTGTTTATGATCTTCTGTCTAATCATGTTATCAGAGATGATTGTGGAGGCAGAGAGCATAAAGAAATTTTGAAACACCAGGCTTTGCCGGCATTAAATAAGGGGGCTTGAGGGTATGATGAAAAGCTGAAAGGTGAGATTGGGATCAGAAAAAGGGGCAGACTTATTGGCCCAAATAGTATTTTCACTTTCTAAAGGTTATCACAACGTAGATATAAACTCTTACAACATAACCTTCAATTCCAAATAAAGCTGCTTTATTGCATGAAGCAATTCCAGATTTTCATCTGGCTTAAGAAGAATATGAAATCAAGAGGCTTGAAGGAGTCTAAAAATAGAAGGTATTATTTCCAAACAAAACATAATAAAGTTAAATAAGTATATTGTACTTTGTTCTTTGTCACAATTTTTAAAATAGGTTAAAACATAAACTGTCTTGAAATGATCATTCTTAATAAATTATTTTGACCAAATTTTAACTTCAGTTATAGTTTCTATTTTACTGTCAGCCAACTTGAAAGCTATAAATCATATTTCTATAGGAGCTATGCTTAATTTAAAAAAATCCTTTCTTAACACATATATCTCTAAGAGGGGATAAAATTATATAGTATCTCTCTTTTCTTTCCAGCATGACACACCATGTCACCCCCTGAAATTACTACCTTTCTTGTGAACATTGTTTGGAGTTTTAGTTTGGCTTTTTAAAGACACAAAATCAATAGTTTCATAAAGTCAGTACTTAGATACACCAAGATATATTAACAGATTTTATACTTGATATTTTTTGCTATCATTATATCCTTTCTTCTGGGTTCATTATTCCATTTGCTGAAGTGTATCCTTTGGTAGATCTTTTGGCAAGGTTCTATAATTTTAAGCCCTTTATTTAATGGATATCTAAAAATATTTTGTCCTCCCTTTTCAATGATTGTTTATTTGGGTATAGAATACTAAGTGACTATTACTTTTCCTCAACACTCTGAAAATATTATTTCCCTGTCCATAAGAATCTCTTGTTGCCAGTGACCTTCTGACAGTCTTAACTGTCATTATTTGGGAGATTACCTATAGATTCCATATTTTTGGTCTTCAGTTACATTATTATGTAACTGCTATGGATTATTTTTTCCTGCTTCACTTCTCATTTTGTGTTTTAACCTGAAAAAGTGTGTGTATTACTTTATTCTGTTTTGTATTTCTAGAATACCTATGAGATATTTGTTGAAGACTTTCAATATTATCCTCTTTGTCTCCGATATGTTTTTTTTTTTTTTAATTTTCAGTCTCAGCTAATTTCCAGGTAATGAATATTCACTTTGGCTACAGCTAGTTAAGAGATTACTTCATCCATTGAGGTTTTTTTTTTCATTCTCGCTTGTTATTGTTTTATTTCTGCCTACTTTGTTTCATAATTTATTTTTCTTTTTTATGGATACTATTTTATTCTTTATATATTTTAAAGTCACATTCAAATAAATTTTGAAAGAAACTGAGTCTAAATATTTCTAAGCATTAGTGTCAGCTTGTACTTTGGAGTTGTAACTTGTCTGCTAACTTGTTTTCTATGTCTCTCTCTTTTTTTCTTTAAATTTAGAGAGTTTATAGTTGAACTAATCTTCTTCCCCAAGGCCTTACAAATAGAAAACTGAAGAGCCCTAAGAAATTTACCAAATAATTCATGTTAGTATTACTGGTTGACAGGAGGTCCACTCCATGCATTCAGGGATCTAGGACTTCTTGCATTTAGTGGGCCAGCCATCTCCTAGGGCCTTGTAGTTATCTGTGTCCAGTTCAGAGGTTGTAAAAAGAGATTGGAGAAGGCACATGTGTTTTTTAACCAACTCAGATCTGAAGAGCCACATTAATTCCTCTCAAATACAGCACTGGGAACTGGTTATGTGACCACACCTAACTGCAAATAGGGGTGGGCTGTTGTTAAATGTTATCCCTGGCTCAATAGTCACTTTCCAGCAACAATTCTTTATCATGGAAGAGGAAGCCCAATTTTTGTAGATACTTGGTTATCTCTGCAGTAGTCTGCCACTTCATCCACAAAGTGTACATAATCTTCCTCATGTATCTGTCAGTACAAATTTTTCTCCATCAGGTTCAGATACGTTCTCTTGTCAGCTGGTGACCTACACATTAAATGACAAGCCATTTACCCTAACACAAAATATACAATGGTTGAAATAAGTAGAAAACTGCCATTAAGAAAGGAGAATAATAGGAACTAGTGCTCCATGGCAGTGATGGGCAGGCATTGTGAAGAACCTCAACAGAAGTTGAGTTGATGCTCTTATCCATCATTCTCAATGGCCCTTGGCTATGCTATCTGTGAGCTTCTTATTATCCTGACAGTTTTTGAATTAGTTATTGGTGGCTGAACGGCTTTCATACCTGTTTCATGCTCATCTATTTTGGGGACTCCAGAGTCATTTCATAGTTACAGGGTCTTTTAGACCAGACTCATGATTTGTTGGCAATAAGATTTCCTTAAAGTCATAGTAGCCTTTTAAACTATTTGTCAATACCACGTGTCAGAAACTACACACAAAATCCACACCCGAAATTTTTTCTTTGTGTATACACACACACACACATGCACACGTGCACACACGCCCTTCAATTAGGGTAATATTTAAAAGCTGAGAAGACAAAATTCCAAATTCTAGAGCTTTAACATATAGAAGTTCATTTTTAATTTACATTACAGTCCAGGGTGTTCCTGGCTGTTGAGGGCTTTCCTTCATGCAGAAAACAGGAGAATTATATATTTTCCATCTGTAGCTCCATTATCTCGTATGGCCTTGTAGTCATCTGTATCCAGTGAGAGAAAGAAGGAAAGCATATAGGGTACATGTCTTCTTCTTAGAAGCCTTGGCATAGAAATGACATATACATTTTACTCACAGTTGACACACTTGTAAAAATTATATAATCAGTAGAGTAAAAGCTTCTTTGTGTAAACTTTACTATTAAGCTACATCCAGTATAAATAATCAGGATTTTTTTGATCAACAGACGAGCATTAGGCTATATATTAATGTTCCATCGAACCAGATATAAACTGAACTAATTATGCTAAATTAAACATTGGTTTCTATAAGTTTAAACCTTATTCTCTGTCCATAGAAATAAATAGGATTCAACTATTTGAAGAAGGGGTGATTATTTCCTTGAAGTATCCATAATAGCAACAGAGAACATTCAGAATAAACTTTCCAGTGGGATATTATGTAGTACATTGAAGATATAATGGCAGAATTTTACCAGAGGAGAAAAATATCTCACTTTTCATTGTATAGGAATAGAGTATAACAAAATATTGTATTTAATAAATCTGTATATAATTCAGATTAAATTTTATTCTAAGCATCATAACAACTATATACAGTAAAATAATATCATGCATGTTAAAATCTGAGGATAATTTTGTTATACATTTTTTCATTATATATTCAGAGCTAGCATTAGAACTACAAGGTATGATTGACTTTGTATCCTCCATATGAAAAAAAATGTAATAATTTGCATTTTTAGAGTATTTACATATCTCAGCTCTAGGGAAGTATATTTCAAAGGACAACATAGTTCTAAGGACAATAGGCATCAAAGGAATAAAACTTGATACAGAACAAGGAGTGGGTGCGACAGGGTTGAAAAAAGTGATCTGATATAAATATACTTAAAATGTTTACTTTGGTTTAACATATCTTGTTATCCTTTGTGAGAAAAGCATTTTTTTATTTTATTTATAGTAACAGTTATTATGATTACCTGGGAAGTGATGATAAACTCGAATACACATTGTGATGATATGGGGGGGACATTCTTAATATTTTTGAGTCCTTTGAAATAATGACTTATAATGAGAATTAAATAAATTACTGGTGTCCTCAATTATGCACGTGGCCTTTTAAAGAAATAGTTCTCCTTTTTTGTACTTGAATTTTTTTCCCTTTAGGCATATAATACTATACAATGGAAAATTTTAGTATTGCAAATATTTCTCTATCGTTATTCTGTATAACCAGTTACTATTTTCAATCTGAGCTTAGGCCAAACTATCTGTTTTTAGGATAAATTATAATAAATAAGGAATATAGGTATTACTGAAAATGGTAGTCTCCATTTTACAGGGAACTATAGAGTGGTGATAAATTTAAAGGGATGGAGATTTCCAGTTGCCAGTTGCTCTATACAAGGACTATCACCATATAAATAGGCAAACAGTGCCAAAATTGATGGGAACTTTGGGAGCATAAAAACAAGCTCTGCTTTATCTTCAGCAGTGGACAAGGAAAAAGCATGATTTATTCCCATTATTTGACAGTGACCACTATAGAAAGCCATGAAAACCTCTTGAAAGATGCAAACCCTGTTCCTTTGGACAGAGATAAACTATTGTCTTGGATAGAATTCTTTAAATAGGATCAGTTTATTTTTTGTTTTTTTTCTTAAAATGCCTTATATCCTCATTTCTTTGTTTTGTTTCTATTCTTGTTTTGAAATTAACTAATACTATTCAGGATGTTTTACTTTTCATCCTACCATGGTAAAAAATTATATTCTTTATCTCTGTATTAATTAAATATTAAAAATGAAATTAACTGGAAATTTTTTAACTGGTAAAACTTTGAAATGGCAATACATATGGATTATATGAGAGCTTTTCTAAAGATTCTCTATTAATTTACTAATTGCATTGTGACCAAGAGCATACTCTTCTTAATGCCTAATTGTATGTGGGTATTATAGATTGCTAAATGTGAACTAATTTTCCATGCATATAAAATATGATGCTTAATTATGTAAAAAAAATTTTAAAATAATTATCCTATACAATAAATAGGATGAATTAATTAGGTAAATATTTTTATTCACAATGGTTGCTAAATTTTTTCAAAAGTTCTCTGACATCTATTGAGGTGACCACAAAATTTCTCTACATACTTATTGATGAAATGTTATAATAGTATATTGCCTTAGATGACCCATCTTTGACTCAGTAAAGTTATCTTTTCCTGATGCATTATTACTTTAATGCTGAACTATATATTTTTTCTTACATTTGTTAAAAATTGGCAAGAGGATATTCTATCTAATGTAATGAATTACAAATTTGTTTTGAGTAATGTAAGGAAGAGTAGAATAATTTGATGTACACACTGTGGTCTTAGATGAGAAGTTTAAATATTTGTAAGATATAAATTTTAATTTAGAATTATAAACAAATCACACTCAAAATTGTTACTGTTTTGCCACTTTGAACTCAGCAGAAATGATTAGAAATGTTATATGAAATAATAAGTGGAATGACATATAGATTATTTGAAAAGGATGCTAAAGAAGAGCAAGAGCCCTGGCAGACATTAAAGTATATTCAAGAGAAGATATTTAAAATGTGTAGTATTATTTCCCAAAGAGAAATATTTATCAGTGGTACCGAGTAGACAGGGAAAAAATAGACTACATTACATGAAATAGTTTAATCTATGGTAAAGTAGAGAAAATAGATGGATTATTTAATACCATGGTTCTTACTTTATAGGGATTGAGATTGGGGAGGAGAGAGCAACAGTGATGTGGGTATAGGGGCAGCACTGCCATCTTTTACCAAGTCCCAGATGAGCTACCTTCACCATTGAATCCATCTTTCTTTAAAATGTGTGCAATTAGCCTGTAATTGTACCTTAGTTTAAGGATCTATTGGGGGGCAAAAAAAGTCCCACAGAAAATTTCTTGTTACAATAAAATGAAGCCTAAGGCAAAGTTTTAACAAAAAGATGTTGGTTTGTAGGATACAAATTAGGATTTTCATGGAACTTTACAACTGTGATGAAACAGTAATTTTTGAGGAATAGGAGAAGAGGTGAAAGAGAAACATGAAAATAAGAAGACATCATCTAGGTATTAAATATGGATTTGGGTCAATCAAAAGGAAAAATCACAGATTGTTTTTGATATTGTTAAAGAAAAAAATCCTTGTGACACGTGTTAAAGAACCAAGTTTTTCGAGAGTGGCGACCAAGTCTGTGGAGCCACCCTAGGAGCTGGAGCTGTCATATCCCCTCCTCTTCCACTTCCTGTTGCAAGCAATAAAGTCTGTTCATACCATAGTAAAAAACAAACTGTAAGGCAGACTTTATTTAGTGGCACTGTTGCAATGGAGTGTCATAGTAGTGGAGAGAAATTGAGCTTAAGTCTGAATACAAGAAGAAATGTGGGAATTTATAGCCATGGAGTATGGTGTGGGTCAATGGATGGAAAATTACTAAGAGGGAAACATCAGGGGTAAAGCTTGGGGCAGTTCTGGCTCAACCATCCTGACAGGATTCTTTCTAATGGTGGACCAGGGCAACCAGATACCACCTGGCGGATGATGGGAGATGAGGAATTGATCAGGTATTTAGGGTGGGGGATTTTCTCTAAACCAGTTTAGCAAGATTCTTGCTGAAACTGGACTCTGCAGGAACACAGACAAAAGTCCATGGTCCGGCCTAATTGAACAGAGGGCTCAGAAGAGCCTGACTAAAAGTTTGGTCAAGCAGAGACTCTTTGTCAGTATCATGTAACACTCTGTAGGTGGAGTTGGCAAACTACACCCTGCTTGCCGTTCTAGCCCCTTTTCGTAAATAGTTTTTTAGAGTACAGCCAAGTCCATTCATTTACATATTGTCTATCACTGTTTTCAAGCTACAGTTGCAGAGTTGAGTAGTTGCTTCAGAAACCCTATGGCCCGTAAATCTAAAATATTTGCTTTACATATAGTGTTTGTAGACTTCTTCCATGTAGGCAAATTAATGTATATCTGGGAAATATAAATAAAATTATCAAACTGTTCTTTTAAGCCTGTTATTAGTGTGTTACATTTTTACAACTATACAGAACAAAACTAGTGGAAATGTTTTCCTCACAAGTTAGCTATCTTTTTATTCAGTCATTTGTTAAAGCATCTGTGCTAAGAAATATAATTTCAGAAATGCTCAATAGAGGATTTCATATTGATCTGTTTTGGGAAAAAGTTTGATTTTTATTAAAATGCAGAAATATCTGCGAGAAAAGACTTTATTTATAAAAAATGTAGGGTATATGTGTGTATTTTTATTAGAGGCATATTCATTCAGCATTGGCTGTTTGCTGATGAGACCTTTTCAAAGACTGTCTTTGTTAATTCTCTCACTGAAACATCTTGACTATTTGCCATGCTAGACACTGAAAATTTATTTGTTAAAAATTGGTGAGTTAATAGTTTATATTATTTGTGGAAAACGATACATAGGAGCAAATGATAAGTTAATTCAGATTGTCATTTACTTAGAAATTACAAGGAAACAGATTTTATGTGAACCATAATACGCAGTTTCCAGTAGGTTCTCATTTTTTTCTCCCTACTTTCAGATTATATTGCACTTTCAGCAATGGCAGATACGTTTTTATTAATGTATACCATAGGCTTAACAAACATTTATTGCATACCTATTACATCCTGAATTACAACTGAATTGCTATGAATTACCATGGTCCCTGCCACACAATACAAACAGAACTTGCCACACTCTTTTGTTTAAATAATTGTGCTGTTGATTTTGTGAGAAGGTGTACATTTACATAGAGCCCACAATTTCATATACTTTGCTCAGCATGTTATAGAACATATTTAGAATGGGCATTTTAAAAAGATTCTCCAAGTTGTTGATAATCTTGAACAAGTGTCTTTTTATAAAGATTTTTCTCAAAAAACCAATATATTGTACCTGTTTAAGGTATAGATAAGAACCTTTATTTTCAGCTAAAATAACAGTTTCACATTGTTAAGCATGTATTGTGTAATGTTCTATGTATGCATAGGAATTTTTTGGAATATATTATCTTCCATAGCCCTCTTGCAAATTTATTATTGCTGTATTTTGTCATTCATTTATTTTTCTATTTGTCTTTCTTGTTCTCCCCCACAATCTCTCTTATTTAGGCCCTTTGAAAAAATCAACTTAAGCTGCCTGGTAAATATTTTATCATTATTTTCATTTATATTTGAGGTTTCTTAGACTATGTACTACCTGATTAAGCTTTCCTGCAGAATTGTGACTATATCATGCCATTTTTATTCTTGTCTTTTCATATATAGATAGATATTCAAGTCATTCATTGCACTTAATCACAAATAAGGATTTGGAAAAATCATTTGATATTTAATTTTTTTTTTTTTTTTGCGGTACGCGGGCCTCTCACCGCTCACCGCTGCGGCCTCTCCCGTCGCGGAGCACAGGCTCCGGACGCACAGGCCCAGCGGCCATGGCTCACGGGCCCAGCCGCTCCGCGGCACGCGGGATCCTCCCGGACTGGGGCACAAACCCGCGTCCCCTGCATCTGCATCGGCAGGCAGACTCTCAACCACTGCGCCACCAGGGAAGCCCTTGATATTTAATCTTAAAATGTATTTTCAGCATTTCATTGCAAGCATTATCATCTCCTTCCTAAAGAATATCAACCTAGCTCACGCTATTCACTGAATAGAATGAATAGAGCGAAGTGAATAGAGTTCTTCAAATAGAAAAGCTCCTTCCTTCCTCCCTCCCTCCCCTTTTTCCTCCTTTTATTAATGTCCTGAAATAAATACACACAAACTTAATTAGAGGAAATGGAGAAATAATTAATACATCTCTTCTGTTAAGATTCTTTTAGAATTTGAAAAAGAGTAGATACATGTATATGTATAACTGAATCACTTTGCTGTACACCTGAGACTAACACAACATTGTTAGTCAACTATACTCCAATATAAAATAAAAATTTAAAAACAGATTCTTTTTTGTGCGTATACCAGGCATCCTTAAGAAGAGACTATGATCTTTGAACCATAGATATTAGCAATGCTTATACAATTTAATGGTCTGACTGCTAAGTGGAAAAAATATCATACAACTCGTATGCCTACTAATGAAACATTGGAGAGAGTCTAGCATGGCATGTGAGATGTATCTTTAAATGAATATTACTTCAAAGGGATGGTCAAAGTATCTAAGAATTCCTAAAGAAGATAGCAGTGCTTTTTTGAGAGAATTTCCCTCAATGCAATAACAATGAATGTCTATTCATTTACTGTCTGGTGTCCACAGAGTAGTACTATTTCATGAGAAATGTCTTAATTTTTCTATGACAGCATGACTTTTCCCAGATGGCCAGCATTTCAAAGTTTATCTTATATATATTCATAAGAAGGATGAAAGTGTTAATTCTAATTAAAATGATGCTCAGTTCATCAGTAGGTCTAATGAAGCCTCCAATATAAGTAAATTAAACTGAAGATTATTGACAAGAGTTTTATTATTGGCAAAAAAAAGCAATTACCAAATCATTGACTTTTGTTGGTCAACATTTTCACTCCCTTTCATAAAATTATTACTTAAAGTTAGGAGTTAAAAAAGAAAGTAACATTATACATCAAAAGTATTATAGAAGAAAGGCTTACTAGTTGGTCAAACCTCGTATTGTAAGAAAAGCAAAAGCAAAGTATGTTAAACTGAAAAAATTAGTGCAACTGTAAAAACATAAAATTATTTTTTCCTGCTGTCTCACCAAACAGGGCCTAGAACCAGCAATTTTCATCCAAAGCCATCTCTCTGAATAGCAGTATTTTTTAAAGGAACCTGTTCTTTAAATTTTTTCCCTTAAACTATTAAATATATTATTTTCCAGATCTCTTTTGTTTTGATCATTTGAAGTAATTTTTCTCTTTTTGGGCCTTCCATTCTTTTTACTTGCATAAAAATAAGTAATATATTACCATCAAGAATGACCTGAGTTTTCACAGAGATAAACACTTTGCTTTATAGAGATTATCTCCTAGTTAATGTAAATATTCCAATTTCAGAAAAGTAAACTGGATGTAAAAAGTTCTAACAGAGGAAGTTATTTATATTTTAAAAGATTTGTTTACTTTAAAATAAAATGTGTAAAATTTAGTTAAAAATCAAGAGATAAATATAAAACATATTATAACAGCTTTATGAAGTATAATGACATAAAAACTGCACTTTAAAGTGTACAGTTTGCTAAATATTGATGTATATATGGCTATGAAAACATCAGCATAATCAAGATAATGAACCTATCCATCATCCCCCAGTATTTCCTCATGCACCTTTATCATTTCTCTCTCCCTGTCCTTCCTGCAGCCAATCATTAAGGCTCTATACATTAGTCTCTATGCTTTAGTTCACATGTTCTAGAATTGTATATCTCAGTGATTATATAGTATACATTTTTTCTGCCTGACCTCTTTAATTTCAGCATAATTATTTTGACATTTATTCATGTACTTGCATGTATCAATATTTTATTATTTTTTTGGCCGAGCACTAGAACATTGTTTAGATATACTGTAAGTTGTTTATCCATTCATTTATTGATAGACATTTCAATTGTCTCCTGTTCTCATCCCTAAGTATTTCATATTTTGATACTATTTTAAATATTGTTTTGTTAATTTTTATTTCCAGCTGTTTGTTGTAGAAATACAAATAATTTTTGTATATCGATCTTGTATCTTGTAGCCTTCCTAAATTCACTCACTCATTCTAGAATGTTTTCATATATTCCATAGACATTTTTAGTTCATATTTTCATTTCATCCGTGAATGAAGAAACTTCTCTTCCTTTCCAAACTGGATTTTTTTTTGTTGTTATTTCCTTGTTTCACAGATCCTCCAGTACAGTGATGAATAGAAATAGTAAAAACAGACATTCTTGCCTTGTTCCTGATCTTAGAATGAAAGCATTCAAATTTTCACCATTAAATATCATGCTAGTTACATTCCTGGGATAAACTACCCCTTTTTCATGATTTAATATTCTTTATAAATATGATTGCATTTCATATTTATAAAAAACAATAGTTTTTCCATCTTTATACATGAGAGCTATTGACCTGTAATTCTCTTTACTTGTAATATCTCTTTCTGGTTTCAGTGTCAAAGTAGTACTGACCTCATAAGATGTGTTTCGTAGTAATTCCTACTTTTCAATATTTTGGAAACTTTTATTCAGAATTGGTGTTATTTCTTTTTTAAGTGTTTGATAGAATTCATTAGTAAAGCCATCTGTGCCTGGACATTGAGTTTTCCTAACATGTATGTGCTGATCATCACTCAGCTAAGTACTCAAAGAGCCTTTTGCAGATCTCAGAGTATTCTGTTTTTTCATCAGTCTCCTCTACAGTAATATGTATATATGTATGTATGTATTACATTATACATAAACATTACATATTTATTACATTTTTATTTTTCCTAGTAAGTGTGTGTCTATCATAATTAGTTATACACTTGTTTTAACCTGCATAATTAGAGAAAGGTGAGTACAGGTGTGACATTTGAATATGGGTTTGGCAAACTGAATTATTGGCCCCAGTTCTTCACCTTTCCTTATATTCATTCTCTTTCCCTTGTAAGTTTTCAGTTCTTCTTAGTAAAGGGCAAGTATTTTTTCTGACTCCTTTACTTTGGCCTCAACTATATGACTTAATCTGGCCAGTAGGATAAGAACCTAAGTTATTTGCAAGTTTGGAGCATACCTCTCAAGAGACTTGGCTTGATTTTTGTTTGTTCTGTTATACCTCTGTCAACATTATGGAAGAGCTTTACTAGTATTTGCTGGAGCGGACTGAGCCCAGACTATAATGAGCAGCCAAGTCTAGCCAGATCCACAGACAGAAACTGAGTAGCCCTGCCAAATCCAGGCTAGGTCAGGTGACCCCAGCAAACCCCCAGAATAAATACCAGGAGATTAAAAATATACGAAGAGCTGAACCCACTTAGAATAACAAAATATGAATAATGCATACAAAAAGTTAACAGATGTGGTCTTTATCTCAAAATGATAAGATAACATATCATGTAACCCTGGCCAAACTAGAAAAAAAATATGTTTTCTAGGGCAGTTCAGTTTACAAAAAACGTGAAATGGGCCTGCACAATACCTAAGTCCATTGGAACATGGGTAAGGGGTCAAGAAAGTGTGGCATGGAGAGACAAAGCTATAACCATCTGTACTAACAAGGATAGAAGGTTAGGGATTATATTATTATGATCATCCTGTAGGGGTCATAAAGTAAGAAATGCATATTCTATTATCTAGGCTCAGGGCGTAAAAGCTCAGAGCAGTACACAAGAAGAGATTAACACTAGTCCAATACAATGACTTCTTCTAGGCATGTGGTTAAGAAGTTACTTGCTGAAGGGGATCTGATGAGAGTATTAAGACCCACCTTTAGGTTTTTTGGTTTTTTGTGTTTTTTTTTTTTTCAATTTATGTAATTTGAATAATCTCCATTCAAGTTTGTGCTTAGATCATGTTAACAAAGCTTTTGCTTCATTTTAATGAATCATAAATTATATATTAAGAAAAAAAAAACCTTCAGTCTGGATTTCTAACCTTGTGATCCCTGACTATTAGACTTGAAGAGACTTCTTTGCCTTCCCTACCACTTAGATCATCACATGGTTGATGACTTTTCGTTATTCAGGTCTTATTTGCAATATCACTTCTTTAGAGAGTTCTTCCTTGACTATGGTTTATCCCTAGTGTAATGGAACTCGACGAAACCAGGGACATTCTGACTCTGTTCACTCGTCTCCAAGATTATTATACCCAGAATTGTGCTTGGCACTTATGAGGCATTGAAAAAACATTTGTTGAATGAACGCATTCTTCCAGTGCTCTGGCTTGAAAGGCATAGGTTATTTCTGGATGTGCCACACACTTTAACAGTGCATTTTTTGTGCCATTTCTTAGTGATGTACACCTAAACTACATGATCCATACTGATATCCAGAAAGATAGAACACAATGATGTTACTCTGATATACCACTGAATGGAGTAACTGGTTTATAGAAGAGTTACAACCTATTGTTATTTAAATAAGATATTGTTTTAGGTTTTTTTGAATAATCCCCCCAGCTATTATGAAACGTCTGCCCTTTTTTCTCACTTGGGACCTTTTCTTTGACTCTTTCTTGGACAGATGCCATAACTTTTCAGACACTTGGATTATTATTTTATTCTATTATTCATTTAAAATGTCAGTCTCAAATTCCACTCAAAGCTTTCCTACATGTTACCATCTGTGCTGACAGATTTTATGCTTCGAGAGTACTGGGGTGTGGTTAGGCTTCCAGATACCTCTTTTCTCTCCCACTTCTAGATGCCAGCTCCATCTGTGATGTGGCAACAGTGGACAGATTTCTTCTTACAGGACTCAATGAGATTGTAGTCTTCTTTCTGTTGGTTGTTGCTGCTTCTAAGGCTGACAGTCACTACAGATGTCCCCTGTGTAACTAGCCTCCAGTGCCCGTGCTTTTCCTCTGTGGTATATGTGTTCTTTCCTCTGAGAATTATGTAATTGGTGTCCCATTTCTTGGATTACTGAAGAGGCAGATCAAGATTCAGCTTCATTTCTTTCATCTCTTTATTCTTCATTAAAAGCCAAAAAAAAAAAAAGACTCCTTCTTAAGTGACTTTTCCTTGTGGTAATTTGATGAGTGCTTAAACCAAGGAACCTTATTCATATATATCACCCAAGGAAAGACCATATCCTTGCTTCATCAAAGAATAGGAGGACAGCTTACTAGTGCTTCTTATCTCAGCACCTCCATCTCTTGATTTGGTCATTATTTTCATACCTGGGCAGCATTAAACTATTTATGGATCCAAAGGCTCACCAACATTTTAGAAGAGAGAATAGATCTTATTGGATAAATTTGGGGGAACATTTTAGGCAACCTTAAATTTATGAAGGATTCTTTTGACTGCCTTACTTCACATTACCCCCAAAGACCATTCTCTCTCATCACTCATTATTGCTATGAGGACTGGGGGCATTGAAACTGATGAATCCTGATAAACCATTCCTTGAGTTCACAACAGTTAAAGTTTGTGAATTAGGAGTACAGATTCCTAGCAGTGATTAAATTCAGCTTGGGCCTTGCTTGAAATTTGTGGCTGTGGGAAAATTCTCATTTAACATTCAGTTACAGTAGCATTTTACAGCATAATATGCTTTACAGTGTATATCTTACGTAAAATGGGGGTTTTGTATTAAAAAGTTTTCTACTTTTTCTCATTTTCTATTTCTGTTTTACATGCAGTTATTCATTTATGCTCTCAAGTTTTGTAAGATTAAGTTATGCACAATATTTTATTTTTCCCAACTTTAAAAAATTAATTTACATATTAAATATTTAAATATTTTAATTTACACTATGATTTTGGTTTGTCTTTACATCTGTTTTTTTCAAATTTGAATTTCTTTCCCAAGAGATTCCTAATGACCGGAATCCTGCTTAGATTTCAAGGACTTTATTCTTGTATTATTTACTTTTGTTTTCATAATCTGCCTTCCAAAATCTATTTTTCATGTTCTGATTTTACTACTATATATTAACTTTGTAAGACGTTAGATATAAGCAAATATGACTAAAAGCTATTGTCAGGGAAAATATATTTTTCAGTTTTGTATTACGTAAACATTAGAAGTAAATTCTTTGGTTTTTTTAAAATACCATTTTACAGTGTGTCTTTTAAAATTATTTTCTATTTATATTCATTTAGATAAAAATCCTCAGATACATAAATATCCCATTTTCTCTCTAAGGAGCTACAAAATTCAATTATTATAAAGACAAATATCAGCCTGAGTAAAAAGTTATCTGTAAGATTAGCAGAATGAATCTATCGCAACATACCCTGGAACTGATTTTTTTAATGCATTTTAATGGAGGCAATATTTTACATTTAAGTATATTACATAGGAAAGTAAAATGTCAAAGCTTATCCCTCTCAGAGTTCAGAGTCTCTCCTCTCTCTTTCTCTCTTTTACTTGGAGGAATTCTCTTATGAGAATATCTGGTGGTCAGTTCATTTCTCATTCTTTTAGAAGAGATATTTGCATATCAAAGTCCTGAAACAAATAAACATACTCCATGATGGTCCCATCTGCTGTTCACATCCTACTGAGACCCAGTGTAGGGAAAAGACGGTAGATTGGAGAAGACCCTAATTTTTCAACTATACACAAGTTTCTTTCAAATGGCAAAATACACATTTTCCATATGTTTAATATCTACTTATTTGAAACTGTTAGAGCCAAAATAAAGTATTGATCCCTGTCGTGGGAAAGGGTGGTAAGGTGGTGTGATTAACAGGTCTCTACTGTTGTTTGTTATGATTTCATATAAAAAACATTGTCATTTTTATGACTATAAACAGTAAGCATTATGAGTAAATCAGTTTTAAGCTTTAAAATTGCATACATATCCTGACATATTTTATTTCTAATTGATCTGAAAGAAATTCTAAAAATAAACATTTTATATTCTCAAACATGAAGAATTTGAACCACGCTTGGAATGAACACAGAAATGTTTATTGTTTTTCTTTGAGGATCTAAAAATTAGAATCTAAAACACCTAAAAAAATCTAGTTGAAATTTTCAAAATTCACGAAATTTTTTACATGTTTCATTGAAGTGTCACCTTCTATGAGCCCAGTGTTACATTTAAAGATACCACATTGAATAAGACACAGTCTCTGCCAGCAAAGAGTTAACATTTGCAAGCTGCTCACTAATTGCTTCCTCTCTTTTCCTCCCATTTTAGTGTTAGATTATTTTAAGTGACTCTTGATTCTAATGTGTTTTATTTGAAAAATTATCTTTAAAAAACACCAAAACCCAAAAAACAAACCACTCTTCAACGACAAGCATTCTGGTTTCTGAAATCACTGCAAGATGGAAATTTTTTTGTATAACAGTAATTCTTTGTAAGGAGTTGGTTATGATATAATTGGAAATGCTGCCTCCATAGGTATAATTTTAAGAGGAGGCAGTGTGATTTAATGATGAGGTATGCGGGCTCTAGAGTTCCAGACTGGCTGAGTTCCATGCTCAATTCTGCTACTCACAAGAGTAAGTTGTTCAATCATTGCAAAACAGGAGAAAGTAGTACCTGTGTCATGACGTTTTTGTGAGTATTGAGTGAGATAATGTACAGAGAGGATTTAGTATAGCATCTCTGACCTTATAAATCTTTGCCATGTTAGCTGTTATTATTATGCAAAATTTCAAAAAAATTAATAAAAAATATAAAATCCTAGTAGGGAGGAAGGAGACAGAGAGTGATATTAAGTAAGTGAGTTGGTTGGGAGAGAGAGTTGATAAAAAAACAAAAGCTTCTGACATTAGTGGTTTGAAACTGGGCAGAGAAACTTTATATCTGCTTCTTACAAGTGAAGGTGTTGACGCTGCCTGAAGAATACTGGTCTCAGTAGAAATTCAGCTATTTTTAGTCTGTTAAGAATTAGCATGAATAAACATTAACAGGTTAATGAAACTTCTGTCTGAAAATAAGTGAATCCAGTTGCTTGTTTAATGTACCAAAACCCAACCTTTTAATGCTTTATAATAGTCTCAGTTCCTCTCAACACTATGAAGAAATAGCTTCTGTCCCAGAGGTATACTGTCTTTAAAGAAAGTCTATTTTTATTAACATTGCTTTGTGGCCGTAACTACTATTATGTGGTTAGGGTAAAATATCTTGCTGATGACCCATTTCTGTTTCTAATAGTTCTTAATCAAGAATGATACGCAATCCAGACACACATTTCTTTCCTTCATACTTACTCCTGATTCTCATATTCTTGTCCCAAAGTGGAACTGGGTGTCTAGAATTCCCATTAAAACTGTCAGTGACCAAATTTTCTTTGTTACTATCTAGCATTTTAAACATGTGCAGCATCATTACACAGTTTTGATTTGTTAGTTGGGTATTCCAAAAATGGGAAGTAAAAAAATAGAGAGTACATACAGGGTAGGATTAACCATGCTTTATTGGTCCATCGAGGAATGACTGGAGGAACTGGTTTATGGAGATTAAAAAGCTGAAGACTGATTTAGTGACTAGTGGTATATAAGGGAGAACTAAATTGTAGTTTTTATTCCATGGGTGAATTTGTAGAACTTATTTAACCACTTTAAACAACAGTTTCCTAGTTTGCAAGATGAAGATAATACTTATTCTCCCTTATGACTGTTGGGAGGATTAAATGAGACAATATAGATTAATTGTTGAATATAGTATCTGGTAATAATAGGAGCTCAATAAAAAAATGTCTTTTCCTTTATAGGTGGTGTGGTTACCATGAATATCAAAGTAGGAAATTACAGTTGCGATTACCTAAAACATTCAGAAGAATTATCTGAGCTACAGTGATTAGCAGTGGAGTATTCTCTCTCTCTCCCTCTCTCCTCTCTCTTCAAAGAAAAAAAATGAAAAATTAATTTTTTTTTCAGGAATGACTGCTGTGCTCTTCACAATTAAATGTAATTTCTGAAAGAGCTTTAAAAGTGATGATGATTTTCTAGTTTACCAGAAGTGGAAAATCATTTTTAATGTGTTATTAATAATGTTATTTTAAGGCACTCTATCCATAGAAACTAGTCTGTTTGGCAACCCAAGTAACCACCTTTTTGATGTCTTGTCATAATCCAGAGTTAGACCCATAGAACAAAGGTTATAATCCTACTACTTCTGTAACCCCTTCCAGTCTTCCATCATCTTTTCCTCCCTCTTCTTACCCCTAAAGGTTCTCCTAACCTCATTCCCTTTCCCGTGCATCTAGTATATTCTTTTCAGTAAGTTTGGCTACTTCTTAGAACTTCTGTGTAGTACCAAATTATTACCCCGTAAATCACCCTCATAAATTTATTTTAGTGAAGAATTTTAAGCAGTCTAAGTAGTCAAGGAATGAACGAGGAAAGTGTCCACTAGATGAAATATTATGGTTAGGCTAAAATTTAAGAAATTAGAAGCAGGATACAAAATTGTATAAACTATAGATATGACTTCATAAGACTCATGTATATTATTTGCTGTGATAATATTATGGGAGTTTTCCCACCTTTTAAATTTTGGAATTGTGGGGTGTGTGTGAGTGTAATTTATTAAGAAAAATATGTATGCATTAATTAACATAAAAAAGTATGATGTGGCCAATTCAGATCCTAAGAACTAGAGAATACTGATGAACTGCAGTTACTAGGTTACACCTATTATAAAAGTTATGCAGAGTAAAAGCAAGGACTGAGAAACTTTGAAGAAAAGTTAAGGGGTTCTTAGGAATGTGGCAGTACTTCAAGTCAGGAACATGGAAGATCCTGAGCAAGGAGCTGTGTGAGGAGGCTGTTGATGACTTACTGTTTTCAGAAAGGGTGGTATGTATGAATTGGTTTAGAAGATCACAATTTACTCTTTTTATTATGTGCACTGTTTTATTAAGTTGCATATTTAATTTAAGTAGTTAAAGTGTTCTGTGTGTGCACGGATGTTAATCAGATCATTCTGTATTGAAGAAAATGTGTAGATAATTATATGGACAAAATTTAATCAAGGAAAAATTGAAATACTTAATTTTAATGGTGTAGGTGAAAGGTAGTCAGTCTATCACCACAAATAAGCAATGAAGTAACATCCTGAGTATATCATCACATATATCATGGATCTTTAAGAAAATTCCAGAAGCAATATTTAAAACAAATTATTTAAAGAGCACTAGTAAGAAAACAAATAAAAACACTCCGGTTTTAACCATTAAAAAGTAGTAGCCATATGATGGTGCTTGACTGGATAGAGTATCATAATGCTGACCATATTTTACAGAAAATTGAACATATTCTTAACTCAGTAACTAGAATAAAAAATAGTATGGAATGTCAATTCAGATACTCCCCCAAACAAACAAACAAACAAACAACCCTCAATTCCTGAAATGTAAGACAAATGAAAAACCCAAGTTCATTACTATGGAAATGGCATTGAGGTTCAATAAGACTGCATTAGAAACAAGCCCCAAATCAGAGCTGCATAGTTCTAAGAATGCAAAAATATGCTATCATGCCTAGTCACCCCCCCAAATTATAATACATGCTTTCTGAAGTAATGAAAATCTTGATGATAAAATATATGTGTCTTGTGGTTTTATAAATCAAATAACATTTTCTAAGAAATATTATGAACTAAAACCAAAGACAAACAAAAAAAACTCTTACTTTGGATTTAAAGGGGTTCACCTTAGTTGTCTAATTCATTTTTAACCTTATTATTGACCATAATTCTGTCCCTCTGTATCACGCACTAAGATTGTATTCTAAGCCTATGTTCTAATCCTTCTACGTTGCTACTTTAAAAACAAAACACTTTCTTGACAAGTTTCAATTTGAGCATTCTTTTCTCAACTGACACAAATTGCTCCTGTTGTTAAAAATGAAAGTATAATTCATTTCTGAATTATAATTTCATGTTTGTATGAAAAAAATCATCTGATCCTAGTGATGAGTTTTTTACTTCCTGACCTCTAATGAGATGTTAATATGAACAGATATAGCAAACTAAACTCTACTTTTGTTTCTTGGGGAGAGCTTTACAGTCTTTGTAATTATCAGTGCCATGACTGTACATTTATCACAACCTCAATATTTTCATCTTTTATAGACTTAATATATAAAACTATTTGTTGTCCATGGAAACACCATTTAGTATAATGATATGGTTCATCCAGTTTTCTAAATAAAAGATTCAGTTTCTATTAGAATTTCTTTCAGTTTCTGCATCAGTAAATGTGTTCTCTTAAAGGCATTATTCCTTGCCGGAAGTTACCTCCAGCAATGAATTGTTGTTTTAAAACATCTAGAATTCAGTTGTGTCTGAGCAGATAGCTTTCCCTTTACCTGATTGCTTAAAATCTTCCAGGTTTAGCTTTTATTGTTAGTAGATTTCCTACACCAGTTATTTTCTGAATTGAATTGTTTATGGCAATATATAAAACAGATGCAGAAGTCCTCTTGTACTTCACTTTGAACTTTTCTGGGACCTCAGAGCAACTTAGGCTTTTCAAAATGCAGTTTGAAAAATGCCTTGACCACTGTTATACTGTGTGAGTGTTAAAAATTATTTTGAAAGAGATAAAATTGTAGCCATAGTTCCACATACTATTATATCTCCAGAATATAATGCCAAACTCCTCAGGATAATTTAAGAATAAATGTAAATCCTATTCATTATTTTTAACACCATGTTCCTTGTTTTGCTCTCAATTAAGATTTAGAGTTTCTGCAAAATCCTTTTAGATACAAGTGAAATTCTTTGAGAAACAAGTGAAATAATTCTTTATATAAGATATTGCTATAGGTCAAAAGCACTCCAATTTTCCCCCAAAGAAGAGCACAAACACCAGCAATTTTCACTGTTAGTTTTTAGCTTATCCCTCCCAGGTTGCTTTTCCCTGCCTTTCCCCTCTCTTCTTTTTTCTTACCTAGAGAGAGCACCTTACCTTTTCAGCAATTCAAGTCCCTCAGCAGGATGCTTTGCAGATAAAATTTCTCTTTTGCATAGAATGAACAGTTGAGAAGTAAGCTCTAGTGGTACATAACTTTTATAGCCACTAGGACTTTTTGCATATTGCTCTTTTATCATTCTTTTCTTTCTTAATATCTCCCCAAGCGTATTTTGAACCAATGATATGCCTCTTCTAGTATCATGTTACTTTTCCTTGATTCTTTGTTATTTAACAGTTGATTCATGTATTTAGAAATCTGTGATAACAGCCCTTAAGATTCCATTTAAAAAAAGGAATGGATATATTTAAAGAAATGGATTGTGCCTTAATGATAAAAATATTTTTTATGTATAGTTCTATTGTTGGGAATTTAACCTTGAAAATTACAGGATTTTTGTAGCATATTCCATATTCCAAAATAATTTTCTTTATATTCTCAACTTTCTATCTGAAAAGTTGGATATTTCTTCATTTGTTGTCAGATTTTGCCTTTTAGAGTTACATCTGTTTTTCTCTTTTCAGTCCCTTGCTATGTATATGAATTTTTCATTTGTTATGACAAGATATATGATAGTGCTTTGATTTAATCCTTACTGTATTTCAGTAATTAGAATGACTTCAGAAGTACAGTGTGGATTATGTCATTAATTGTTTTATCACTTTCTAAGATATTTTTGTTCTATTTTGCTCTCATAAGACTTTTGTCCTAGAAATGAAGTCATTTTGTTATATTTAGAATTAGATATATTAATTCATTTTGCCAGTGGCATTGATTAGTAACACAAAATCTAGTGTCAGACTGACTTGGGTTCAAGTCCAAATATGCTAATTCCCAGCTTATGACTTTGAGCAAGACAAAAAATTTTGTAGTTTATTTTTTCATCTATAGAAACAGCAATAGTATCTATCCCATTGGGCTATAGAGAGTATGAAATATGAAAATACCTTCAAAGACTTCAGCCTAATTGTAGTCATGTTGTAAACATCAAATGGACGCTACCTAGTTTTATCTCCATTATTAATATGATGATTCTCTTTGTGATGGGCAGAACAAAATCATTATTAAAAACTGAGTCATGAATGTTTTTACACTTTACTATTTCTTGTGATTTCCTTACCTAACTTAAAAAGATGTCATTGGCAACCGAGTAATGTTTCTGTCCCACAGCTTGGAGGTTCTTCAATTCTTTATGATTCCCTTTGCGTGTACAAAACAGGATTCAATGGATAAAAGACTAGGTTTTAGAGTGAAAGTCCTGGGTTCCATTTTGGGCAGTACCCTGTGCTTGAGTTTTCTCTTGAACTAATCATATAAAGTTTTACATTTAATTTCATCATTATCAAATAGGACTAATAATCATATCAGATGATTGTTTAAATGAAAAAGTGAATGTAATGGCACTCTAGATGTCCTCCCTGACCATATCCTGTTTATCGAGCAAGTGCACCCATTCCTTAGCTGCTGAGTGTTGGCTGCTAATGGCTCATAGCCGTTCCCTTCTCAAAAATTGTGCTTGGCTGGGAGCTGCATGTCCAAGGAAGCTATGTCCTCTACTAGGCCCTGGAGAAACCCATAGTCATGAATGAATTGACATGGGGTTTCAAAAGGCTAGACCCTTTCCTTTAAAGTAAGAAAAACTCTGGTGTAATTCATGTTCTATTGTTCCTTGTGGAATTCCGCTAAAGCTAGACTGTAACTGAGACCACATCCTTGCATTGCTCCTTTTCCTGTCCTGTCTTGATTCTTTCACTTCCCTTAGAAGCCTGTCTTAGGCTTTGTTTCTTGAAAACGGTTTTAACCAAATATATTCGAAATGTTTTACCATAATGTCATGGTAAACAGTTTTTTGTGATATAGTATAATAGATCATCATGAGATTTTTAAGCATACCTTGTAAGGGAGGAAAACTTTTCTGTCTACTCTTCTAGGTTCTTTTGGTTGGTCTATTAATTAAATTGACGTAAGAGATTAATAGGAGAAAAAAGAATTTAATTACTTATGTCCAGGAGCCCCATAAAAATATGTGACCCAAAGGCAAGTCAGCAGTTGAGGCTTACATGCCATCCTGAGCTAAGGAATGAGACAGGGCCTTGGGCCTCAAAGGGGAGGAAAGTAATTCATAGGATAATAAGAAGAGCAGATGTTTGATAATTAGATATTTGCCCTGCTATACAGATAAGTCATTCAGATAAAAAAGTTATCTCTGTTAATAGCTCTCTTTCTGGGCCAGACCCCCTATCTAAATTCTTTTAGATAGCTAAGAAAGAGGTAAAAAAGTTTTTCTTGAGTCTGCTAGGTCTTAGTTGACCTCAGCTCAAAATAATTCAGTGCCAAAGTGGCACATTTGTGGATGGGATATTTTGCTCCCCTTCAACCTCTAATACTGAGATTTCAATACACAAAACATTTAACTTTATTCATAAACAATTAAAACTACAATAGAGTTAAAAATTGTATTTAAGCAAACTAAATAGTAGATAGCTTAACCAAATGTGTTAAAGCATCTACTGTGTACCTGAACTGTGCTAGTTACTAAGAAAAAGAATGATAAGACAGATAGTTCCTACCCTCAAGGATCTTATATTTCCATGGGGGAGTTACACATAGACACATATATACATACTTACATAAAAATCACAATGACTTGAAAATTTCTATGAAGTATAAAGACATGAAATAGAGAATAACTAGAGGTCTAAACTTCGGAATAGTTAGGAAAGACTTCTTTGAACATGTGCCAGTTTGCCTGAAATCTGAAGAATATGAAGGGGCTGCTAGCAAAGTATATCAGTGGAGAGAATATCATCACGTGCAAAGACCTTTAGGCAAGATATATTTGACTTTTCCAGGAGAATACTGATGTGTCAGGAGTACAGTGAGTAACTGTGTGAGTGAAAGAGAAAGTTGAAAGGATAAGAGAGGGTGAGATCACACAGGATTTATATGCCATGCTAGGAAGTTTGGATTTTGTTCTGAGTATTATGGGAAATCACTGAAGGATTGTAAATGGTGGAGGGTGGGCATGGGGGTGGGGAGTGATATGATTTGATGAAAGGATAGTGGATTATAAGAGACAAGAAAGGAAGCAGGGAAACCAGTTAGACTGGAGGAGAGATCATACTGGATAGGACAAGGGTAGTGGCAGTAAAGAAAAGAGGAGATATTTCTGAGATCGTATTTGCAGATGATTCAATTTACTAGTTAGGGAGTGGAGTGTAGAGTTTGCAGTTGTATTGAATATTAGGTAAGTGGAGAAAATGGGAGAAATCAAATATATGATGCCAGAAGGTGGTGAAAAAAACTGATTTTAGGAGAAAAAGAGGTTAATGGTGGGCACGTTAAATGTGAGACTGTACTAAAGCAATAAAATGGAGATACAAAATTGTATGTAACAGTCTATACACACTGGAAATTTTTACCTAATAGTCAACAACATAGAGATAGTCTTTAAATTTGGGAATTGATGTTCTCGGTTAGGGAGAGAGTACAGAGAAAGAGAAGCTGGCTTAGCTGACAATTAGAAGGATTTAGGAGGAAAACTGGAAAGGGAGAGTTAGTGAAGAAAGAGAGAAAACAGTAAGGCATGGTCACACTGAAGTGTATGAAGGGAAAATATTTCAAGCATGTTTATGTTGAGCACTGAAAAAGTCAATTAAAGTGAAATTTGGGGATAAATGGTCCATTGGAATTTGCAGCTTACAGGATTCAGTCAGATGACCTTAAAATAAAATTTAGGGAGTGGTTGAGACACAACCAGGTTGTAATAGATTGAAGAATGGAAGATGAGGAAGTAAAGATAATATCAATAGAAAAAGTATGGAAAAGAAGAGAAATAATTAGTTGGAACGGATTATGAGTCATGGAAACATTTATTTTTAAAATAGGAGATAGTAGGATATTATGAGTGTATGTATTTTTGTTTGACTTCAAAAATTTCTCAATTTTGAGCATTTTACTTTTAGATTTTAGTTTCAAATATCCTGAAGAAATAAGATGGTTTTTAAATGCATGTCTACATAAACCTTACATGTAGCAGATAGTAAAGAGTTAAGAGAAAAAGTGGCAGGTGTTTGCTACATGTTTATAGCTTTAGATCCTGGCTGTTTTGTTGCAGCCAGGGGACATTTTGAAGTAAGCAGTTAGGCAATAAGTCTTTGTGATATAATTGGATACTGAGCAAATTACAGCCTCAGAGAGAGCCCTTGTCACCTTTACACTACGAAGTTCAATAAAACTGCAGAAGACAATGAAGAGACAACATGACTCAGAAAAGAGAACAACTCAAAACTTGATCTATCAGCCTGTTGTTTGAGATATACTATCGACTCCAGTGGAAAGAATGGTAGTTAAAATGAGAACCACATCTGATAATTATAATAATAATGATGATGATGCTATTTATCAATATTACAAATATATACACTTGTCGGCACTGAATTCTTGATGTCCTCTTGGAAATAAAGAACTTAGGCATTCTCAACTCTTATTGTCTTTATTTTTAATAATTTTCAGATGCTATCCATTTGGGTCTCAAGTCTCAAAAAGTATGGGGAGATACTAATTAAAATATACTCATCATACAAATGAGCTAATATTATACAATGGGAATTTTGATAAGGAGTTTGAATCAATATCCTAAATACGGATCATATTTCATAACATAAAACAATTTTATTATGTCTGAGATTTTATATCAAAATAAGTTGTTAAAGTAAGAAAAAAACAAAAGATAATAGCTCTTGATTAAGGTGTACAAGCCATTTTCAACTTACCATGGCCTTTGCTTTTAAGGATAGACAAACTTCTTATGAATTCTTCATGTTATGGGAACTTGAACTCTTTGGAGTGTTTTCTGTATTATTATTTCAACTTTCTTTCTCTGATCAATCCCAGCTGATTTTAACATAGCTATAACGATCCAAGGATTCTCATTCTCCCTGGAGATGATTCCTGAAATAAAATAATTTAATTCTGTAGCTATGTCAAATCCTTCAGAGGTCATTTATTTTATAATCAGTAACACCAGAGAAGTGATGCAGTTGTTTACGAAGGAGTGGGGAAATTAAATTAACCATTTGTTCTCTGAGTCTTACCTATATTTTATGTATGCCCATGGATTCAAAATTTTATATATCATTGCTAAATATATTGTACCCATGATGTTTAGAATTTAATGCTGACACTTTTGAAAGGAATATCACACCAAAGGATCTGTATATGCAAGAATTCTAATAGCCTTTATTCAGAGAACTTTCTCATTCCCCCCCATTACTTTCTGTTTCTATTTTTGTTCATTTATAAAAGCTTGCAATGAATTAGCATACTGTCTTTTTTTTTTTCTTGCGGTACGCGGGCGTCTCACTGCTGTGGCCTCTCCCGCTGCGGAGCACAGGCTCCGGACGCACCGGCCCAGTGGCCACGGCTCACGGGCCCAGCCGCTCCGCGGCATGCGGGATCCTCCCGGACAGGGGGAAGAACCCGCGTCCCCTGCATCAGCAGGCGGACTCTCAACCACTGCGCCACCAGGGAAGCCTGAGCATACTGTCTTAGTTTCTTTTCTTTTCTCTGTGGCAAGAATTCTTAGGCAAAAGCATCCAAATAGATGATCCCACCACTAACTAGGCTGACTTTCTCATTGGTCCTTTGCAGTCCTACAATATTACATCCATACCTCATTTAGAGCATTTATCCCATATTTTTGTATTGTAATTTCCACGTGACCATTATTTAACTCCTTGAAATCAGATACCCTCCCTGGCTCTTGCCAGTTCTTATCCCTCTGATTTAATGCCTGGGGTTGCAAATGGAGCTGAGAAGTTTGAGTGTATTGGATATTACTCCTGAAAGCACTGGCTGCTCCTTTGTAATGGTATATGTGTAATGGTGTAAAGTAAATTACATCATTTGGGAGAATTTTGCCCTGTTTGTAACCCAGATATAAATCTCCTAGGAGAGGGTGCCCTTTCCTAGGACTGCCTGTTCTCACACCTACACATTTTTTATCTGACTCTCCATGTTTCAGAACTTTCTGTTGGACTGGAACACCAGTGCTAGGTGTTTGCTTCCCCACAGATCCATCCTTGGTTCCAGCCAATAGATAACTCCCCAGTTTTTGAAGCAGGCAAGGTTACACAGTGGACATTTTGAATCTCAGAGTAGGCTTGAGTATAAAAGCATACACTTGTCCACATCCAAATATGAGCAGTAAGATCAGATGTACTGCCCTGTGTACAATCAGATCAAACTAAAATCTTGACAACTCCCATACTGCTCATATTCTCTGTAGCAGGCAGCATAGGGCCTGGTATGATGACTTGGCCTAGCAGTGTAGCTCCCTGCCAGCTTGATCTCAGCAGGTGAGCCCTCAGAGCAGACAGTAGGTAGCAAAAAGGTAGCTGTAATAGCAGAGTGGCGAAGTGAAACAGCTCCCTGCTGCAGCCACTGACTCACATGAATACTGCTTTGATCTTGCACTTTATCCTTTTTTGTTTAATCCTGTAGTAACATTTTTTTTTTTTTAGGTAAAGCAGGCTAGATTTTTATTCTTTGTTTTTGAAATTCTTAAATATGTGGAATTGACCCAAGAGTCTTACCTTTTGGAAATCATGAGCCAAAGGCAAACTAGCTTAGCCCTCAGTCTTATGTTAGGAGAAGAGGAAGGTGTAATAGCTCAGCAGCAGCTCCGCAGACAAGCCAACTCTCTCTTGGCAGGAACAGCCAGTCAGCTGTGAATACCCAAACCAGAGCTGCCTGCTCCTCCCCTTTGGGAACTATGTTTAGCCATATATCCCAGAAGGATACCCTAATCCTCTGGGCAGAAATAAATAGACACTTGTAAAACGTAAGTGGGTCGCTCTATGTATCAGGAACCCTGGAAGACCTTTCCAAGAATAGAGGCATTTTCTGTGCTGATATTCTTCAGCAGATACTAAGAGGCACTAACTGATTTTGTACCAAACTGCAGGGACTACAGCATAATCCCCCTTTTCAAAGCAGGCTCTTCATCTGGATCATTTCACTTCCACCCTCACACCTTTATTTGTGACTTTTTCACTTGACTCCTCAAAGTCGATTGCTTTTTCCAAAGTCCAGTCAAGATAAAACACCTAAAATTTAGCAAGTATAAAACTCAATATATTTATTACAAGGATCGTATAGATGTTTCTAAGTCTTTTTAATATCCTGGAACACAAAGAAAATATATTTTCTGTTCAGCAAAGTGGGGGTCAGTATGCCTGTATGTTGCTAGAGGTGATTGACCCCAAGGGCTGCCCCAGGCCCTGCCAAAAGCCTTGATGGCTGGAGGAATCTGTATCCATGCTGGTTGGAAATCCCTGATCCATATACAACATTCAGTTCCTTAGTATGACATTCATGCTTTTTCACAGACTATTTCCCCACATAATCTCTTCCTACTTCCTACCCTTCCTTCCTTCCTACCCAAGGCTTCCTACCCTCCAGCCACATTAGTCTCTGTATATTCATTATAGTTTTAAGCTCCATATATTGCAGATACTGTTTTCCACATGTGGAATACCTGCCCAGTCTTTCTTCATTTGGCAAAGTCCTACTTATCCTTTAGGATTCAGCCAGATATTTATAACCTATCTTATGCAGAAAGATTTAGGTATTTCTTCTTCTGTGTTTCATTAGCATTTTGCTGATGCCACAATCTTAAAATGTTTCACATTGAATATAATTATTTCTTTATTAATCAACCACTCTGAGCAAGAAAATGGAATTTACTTTCAATTAATCAACTTCTATATGCCATGTATGGTGCTTTGTGCTTTTACATACCTGATTGAATTTAATAGTCTAAATTCTGTAAGGCTGGTTGTCTCAAACGTTTTTTACATGAGAAAACAGATATTTTAAAATCATTGTACAGTTTTCCTAAGGTGAAATATCTGGTAAGTGACAAATAATGGACTTCTTTGGATGTCCTCAGACTTCACTGGCAACTTCTTTCTAACTAGTAAAATTCTCTAAATCTCAACCTAACATTAAGGTGCCTATTAAAATGCTTAATGAATAAAAGAAGGAAGGAGAGAAAGAACAAAGGGAGGAGGGAAGAGAAGAATGAAAGAAAGAAAGAAAAAATGGATCAATAAACCAGGTAAACTATAAAATTCCAAACAAAAATCTCTGGGCTTGTGTGACACAAGGACTTAATTGGCTTTTGACTTTCAAATAATTGTTGGACTATACCTTAGAGTTTAGGGATACAGAAAATATAATGAAAAAATGGAGTAAACTACAAAAAGTTTGGTGACCCCAACTTTTTTTTAAAATTAAAGTGAATGTATTAAGCTAAATACTAAGAACTTTGTCTAACTAAAAAAAAAAATTAGTAAGTCTTTAGACATTCTTAAGAAAATAACTTGTCTCATGCAGATAAACTTACAGAAAAATCCTTTATTGTGAAGAATTTTATCCAGTTTGAATATGTTGAAGTTTAAGTATGTAGTTATGGCCATATTTCAATATCTAATATTGTATAAATGGCATTTAATGTATTTCATGGCTAAATTTGGATGCACATGTTTTAGTAAATTATGCTATTTAATTTAATGTGATATCTAACATGATGTCTAAAACATCATGTAGTGAATGTAGTTTAAAAAATGTAGATTCTCTTTCTCAAATGTACCATTTTTTAAGCAAATGTCTGATACTGATATTTCATACCCTGTAGAGTTCAATCAAGATTGTTTCCCTGGCAGATGGCTCCATGCAAAGCTAATTACAATATGATTAAGAAGGGTTGGAATGTCACAAAATGATAAATTACCATAAATAGGATAGAGCAAAAATCACACTGTCAATATTTATTGGACACTTTTTATGAAGGGTGTGAAGCACTAGTCTGCTTTATCCATTTCATTTTTCTTTGCCTTCCTTGATTTTCCTTTTTCTTAATCAAAATCAAAATAAAAAATACTCAAAATAACATTATCATAAATAACACAGAAAAATATAGATAAATATAGTTTGAAATTCTAAATCCCCAATTTTCTGATTAAAAAGAAATACATAAATTTTTTAGAAATTTTGTGAATAGAGAATAGTAAGAAAACATTACCCATAGTCCCATTATACAAAGATGATATGCTTTGTCCTTGTGTTTTTTGAATAGTTGAAGTGGTAAAATGGCCATATGTTTGTCAGCAGTATTTGATCACTTCCTTTGTTGTAACAAGATGGGTACAGATGTAGATATGTAGGTACTTACAGTGGTGGAAGTTTGTTGACAATCTATTTTGATTGATCTCATTTTCACAATAATATAAGAAGCAAGACAACTATCTGAGAGTGATGGGAAGCAGAGATGTTGGAGATTTGAAAACATAGTGTGAAGGAGACATCCAGCAGTCTGGAGATGAAGCATATTGAAATTTCTGGGAAGCATTGAAATCTTCAAGAAGCAGAAAATTCCCACTTTATGCACATTTCTCCACTGATTAAAAAAGAGGCACTATTCCTAACTTATAAAACTGATTATAACCTTAATACCAAATCTACACAAGGGTAGTATAAAAAAAGAGAAATCAAGCCATCTTCCTATTTGACCAAAAACTTCAAAGTCTTAAAGAAAATGGAAGACTGAGTATAACAATGTGTAAAAAGTAATATAGCATGACCTAGTTGGTTTTTATTTCAAGTATTCAAAGGTATTTTAACATAAAATCTTTTAATGTAATTTATAGCATTATCAGGTTAAAGGGGAAATAGGATCATTTCAATAGATGCAGGAAAATCCTCTGATAAGATTTAACACCTATTCATGATAAAGACTGTCGGCATAGAAGGAATAGAATGGGATTTTCTTAACATAATAAAGGATTTTTAAATCAAAAATATACATTATTGTGACCCTGTAGATGAGGTGAGGGACTTGACAAGATACCCACTTTCATTATTTTGTTCAGAATTTTGCTAGATGCCCTCCTTCTAAGGATAGAAAACATTTAAGAATGGAAAGGAAGATATAAGATTGCTATTCAGAGATAGCATTATCTGTATAGAAAATCCAAGGTAATAGAGCAATAATCTATACAAATCAATAAGAGAGCTCAACAGTTTCACAGTTTCACTGAACAGTTTCAATTTACAAAAGCCAGTAGTTTCTATCTACCAACAGGAAGCATTAGAAATTATAATTGAAAGAGTCAATTTAGAAAAATCATCAAAAACTGTAGGGATCCTAGGAAAATATAAAACAAGCCCTGCAAAATCTTTAGAAAATAATTATAAAACATTATTAAAGGTCAAAAAATGAAACCTAAGTAGATAAATATACTATATTCATTGATGAGGGCCTTCACTGCTCAAAATATATAAATGTATATCATAAATGTTGACAAACTAATATACCGTTTGTCTGAATGAGTAATTCAGTTCAAAGTATTTAAGGTTCTTCTTGCTTGATCCTGTTTAAGAAATCCATATGTACCCTACCATTATAGATACTCTACATATTATTTTAAGTGTTTTGACATATTTGATTTTCTTATTAAGTTTCTGTCAACCTGGATTTGTATTTGTGTATGGTATGATGATAGGATACATATGAATTTCTTAAATAAGACCCATCAAGACAAACTATAAGGAAAAATATTAAACACACTGATTTAATCAATATCTGAGGTTCTCTAAGAATATAAGAAACCATTAAAAGTGGAAAATACTATCCACATTCTGATTGAAGAGATTTGTAGCTCATATCATATGAGATGTGCAACTTTGTATTAGAGATAGGAAAACTTGGTGCAGGTTATTTAAAAAATTAAATCTGCAGTGCAATGTGCTTGAATCTAACTAATATACAATATGTAAAATGGTAGGATGGGTTATTAAATAATTGGTTTACGTAACTTCAGTTGGAAGGAAAGAAGCAGGAATCATTGGGAATATAAGTTCACTGAAAACAAGGCTTATCAAGGTAACTTAATTTTCCTTCTTAAAGAGTTGCTGGAGAAATGCTATAGTTGGTGTCAATTTCAGCAAGACATTGGCAGTCATTCGCAATGGGCTTACAGACAAATGAAGAAATAATCAAGCTCCAGGACTGTTGAAAAATGGATCAATGTATACTTTAATGGAATTCTTTAATGTTTATCACACAGCTCTACTGTGTGATAGAGATTTCATGTTTTAGCTTGATCAGTATAGTTGATTAAAGAGATAAAGTGTGTTTCTGTGAAAATAAAAAAGAATGCAGGGACTTCCCTGGTGGTCCAGCAGTTAAGTCTCCACACTCCCAATGCAGGGGGCCTGGGTTTGATCCCTGGTTGGGGAACTAGATCCCACATGCATGCCGCAACTAAGACCCGGCGCAGCCAAATAGATAAATAAATAAATAAATATGCAAATATGGAACACATAAGTAATTCAATAAAACAAACATAATGACTGCCTAACATGAGGCTTTAGTTTGACACTCTAGGTAAAGAGTTTATAAATTAATAGGAAAGCTTCGACAAGCAGATTTAGTTGTGCTGTGGGCAAATCTAAATTATTTTTGGCTGAGAGAATAAAACACTTAGAATGTAGTAATCGAGTAGTGACTTGATGGAAAGATAGGGTTTCGTAAGCAGGGTCTGGAGTGAGAGGCGTTGCGGGTGAAGGAAACTACATGTGAGCAAAAGGCATAGAGGTGAAAAATTGAGAAACATATTCACAAGTGGCTTGACTATATCATCCAGGGGTCAAATTAAAAGAATCTTGAATGTCACATTATGTAGTTGTGCCTTTATTTGTTGAACAATGGCATTAAAGTTAGTTGAATGTAAAGATTATTCTTTCAGTAGAATTTGGGATGTATTAGATTAGTGGGAGACTTCATGAGGAAGGCAGTAGTTCCAGTAAAATGTGATGTGATTCTGAGCTGTGACATCGGTAATGGATGAGATTGATGGGAGAAAAACTATAGGGGTCAAATCAGTAGAACTCTAACATGTATATACTGTACACAGGACATCCATTCATTTGATAAATATTTATTGATTGGCAGGTACTGAAGATAAAACAGTGAATAAAATCAGGCAAAAATCTGTGCTCTCAAAGAGCTTGTTTCTAGTGGGGAGAGACAGCTAATGAACAAAAAACACTAATAATGTATAATAAGTTAGGAAATAAATGTTATCGAGAGACACAAAGCAGTGAAGAGGGAATAGGAAGGTGGGGGGGCAGAAGACTGTGCATTTTTATATAAAGTTGTCAGAAAAGGTGTGAAGGTGATATTTGAGTGAGGACATGAAAGAGGTGAGGGAAGCAGCCCTAGAGGTATATGAGGGACAATTTTTCCTGGTAGAAGGAATGGCAAGAACAAATACCCTGAGGCAGATGCAGGTTGGAAGAACATCAGGGCCAGTGGTACTGGGAGGATTGAATGATGGGAGACAAGGTCAGGGAGGTGCTGGAGAGCTACCTCCTGTCTGAGGTCAGTATAAGGGCTTTGGTTTCTACTCAGTGGGAGACAGGATCCACTGGACAGCTTTCATCAGAGAAATGTCAGGATTTGATTTGTATGTTAACAAGATCTCTGTGGCTACTGTGTCGAAAATAGATGGAAGGTAAAAGATTGGAAGCAGGGAGACTAGTTAGGAGGTTATTAGAATAAGCACGTGGGAGCAGTGAATCGTTATCCTAGCAATTTAAATTGGAGAAAACATGGCTGTTAATTCTCTGTTAACAGAGCAATTAGGAAGAATACCAGATTTGTGGTAAAATAATGCACTTGTTGGGTCAGGTCGAATTTTAAGTGCAGGTAGTGCTTTCAAGTAAATTTATTAATCTAGATTTATAAGTCATTTGCACGCAGAGCTTATTAACCAGTACAGAACTTATTTGGATAACGTGCCTAGTGGAAAAAATCATTGGCATTAGGGGTAAATAAGGACAGCTATTTTTAAGTCATTTGAAAAGTGTCAGCAGACAAATCAGATATTTTCCTCTGCTAATTGACAGGTGATCTAGGACACTGAACTAGGTCAGGTTTGAGTCCAGAATCACTGAGAGGTTTGGATAAAAACCCTCCAAGTAAGTGTTAAATCCACGTGAGATCAGGAAGAGAGAGACTCGGATACAAAAGCAAATATTGTGTCGGAAAGATTCTGATTAGCCAGAAGATTTGATGCAAAAGGTGAGAAGCAGACATGCCAGAAGTAATTCACCTATCAATGAGTAAATATACTGAGTAACTTTTTATTTGCTCTTGGGTTATATGTGACTCTGGCTAGGTTGTGTGTCAGAAGGTTAAACGGCACAGCCAGTAGTAAGCCTCGGGGTACATGTAAAAGCCCAAATAATATGGTTTGTTGTGAAATTTCAGTTGCATACCAGAAAGGATATGTTTCCCAAAAAATGGAGTGTGTTGCTTTGAGAAGCATTAAAAATTACCATTAAGCTAAAATGGAGGGCCCCATGTCAGAGATATTATTTTTAAGTGGAAATTCAGGCAGGGGTAAAGAAATAATGTTAACGATCTCTATATTAATCTCCAATTCTGAAACTATATGACTATGAGACTGATACTTATTATTTTGAGCACAAAGATTGCCTCTGATAGCTGCTGCTTTTTATGATTATTTATTTGTCTAATTATAACTTCTCACATCCTTAAACAGGAGAAACTAAAAGATTACTGTTCATTTGTTGGGTCCTACCCATACAGAAAACATAACCATGAAGGCATCAGCATTCTATCTTTCAGCCCGACTTTTTAGGAATAAAGTAGACTTAAAAATGTGATCCTCAGCATAACCTTGGAATCCACTCAATAAATTTATGTACTAATATAAAACTTGAATTTACTTAGCTATGGTATGAAGAATCCCTTTGAATGAGGCTTCTATTGATTGAAAATATAGATCTTGCCAGAAAGAATAAGTTTATCCTGGAAACATATCCTGTGATACTATTTCAGATAGGCTTGTCAGGACCCTCACAGAAATGTGGAAATTGAGACAATGACAATACCCTACTGGAAGCAATCTGTGAAACAATTAATAAGCTATGTAGCACTCATTTATTTATCACTAAATAGCCTGAATAATTTTATCTCTGCTGACAGTGTATCTTAAAAATGGCCACTGGGACATGGAGAATTTGGAAAGTGTTTCTAGAGAGCTGCCTTTTTTTCTCTAATCAATTTTTGAACATAGAAATATTTGTTAAATCTTCTCTTTAAAGAACTATAGTGTGTACGTTGATGTGTGGCCCAGGATTTCCGGTGCTTAAGGCCTGGCCCTTTCCCTCCAGGAATTACTATTTTGTAGAAGAGATAAAAATGTACATAACAGTTATAATTCAAGGTGCTATATGCTTTGTGTCATCTGAGTGACATACAAGTTATAGGAAGTCTGATATGCTTGTCACCTACATCAGAATAACCTAGAATACTTAAAAAACAAAAATATCCGTTGACCCTATCCAACTTAAAGCCATAAAACCAAAAACTCTGGGGTGATACTTAAGAATTTATATTTTTAAAGCTCATTGGATATTAGATATAGCACCCCAAAGTTACTGGTAAATGCTATAGTAGTTCCTGGAGGGAGATCACTTCCAGTAATTCTCAATCCAGTCAAGTTCACTAATACAGTTAAAGATTCCCAAGCCTGGCTTCCATGGAAATTTTTACTGTTACTTGGGCCTCACCCCCCAGAGATTCTGATATTACTCGAGATTGTTGTCTGGCTATGGGGTTATACATAGCTAGACATAGCAGATGATATATTCCAAAAGTTATAGTTCGGTTATAAGGCCATTCATGATTTCATGTAGCTTATACTCTATCCATTTGTCACAGTGAACTACCTGCACACTCCAAAAGGATGATGGTCAAAGTAGTAGTGATGGTTAACATTTATTTTGTTATCATTATATGCCAAGTGTTAATTTGTTTAATTCTCATGAAAACTCTATGAGGTAAAATGTTGTTATTATTCCCATTTACAGATGAGAAACAAAGCTAAAGTGACTTGCCTAAGGCCACACAGCTGGTAAATGGCACAGCTGGGTTTTGAACCCAACCATCTGGCTATAGAGAGCACACTTTTAATATTATGTTACCCACATACACATTATACTCTCCTTACCCCCTCTTACCTCATTGAGCTATGTCATATATATTTACACTGCCTTGAAATATCTTCTTCCGATCTCTTATATGATAAATTTTTACCACTTGCAGTTTACAGATCAGATGTCACCTCCTACAGGATGTTTTCCTTACTTCCCTACCCTGAGAACTGATATTCTTGTTTTAGCAATTGTCAAAAAGTCTTTATATATATATATATATATATATATATATTTTTTTTTTTTTTTGGTCTGTCCACATTAGTGTGTGAACTCCTTGAAGGAAAAGAGTGTGCTATATATGTTTCTGTAGTTGCCTTATCTATGTCTGGAATATAATAACTATTCAATACTTGTTGACTGAATGATTAAATGGAGGAATGCATCACTGAATGTATGGGAAAGCAAAAGTATATTTTGGTCTCATAAGTAAATTAATTGAATTGATAAAGAGGCAAAGCCAAAAATGCATCAGAAGCCATTATAAAGCAACTTGAATTCCTAACTGTGGAATTTGGATTTCATTTGAGGATACTGGGGGATTATTGAAGATTTTAAATAAGGAAGTCACATGATACATATTATTTCCACCAAGAAGACTTAATTGCAAACCCAGGAGGACCACCTGGGAAATCCTGTAAATAAGTCTTAACATCTCAAATCATCCTGGATACAATTTTATCCTTATCTAAGTAGGTCTACCTCCATCTAACCAAAGGCACATTGCGACTTGTGATGGGGGATGAAAGTGAGGAAAATGTGAGGAATGAAGGAATGGTGCTACACCCATATCCAAGAGGTGTGATAAGGCCACAAAGTGTAAAAGGACTTGCAAGCACAGCAGTCAGGAAGGTAGGGCACATGTTGCAAGAGAAATAAGAGTAATTCAGAACAGAAGACAGGAAAATCGTCCATGAAAAAGGTCTACTTTCTTAAAAATTTTAATTTTTTTAATTGAAACATAGTTTACCTACAATATTATGTTAATTTCAGGTGTACCAGGTAATGATTCGATTCAACGTTTACATACATTATGAAGTGATCATCACGATAAGTCTAGTAGCCATCTGTGCTTATATAAAGTTATTAAAATATTATTGACCATATGCCTCATGCAGTGTATTACATCCCCATGACTTATTTTATAACTGGAAGTTTGTACCTCTTAACCCTCTTCACCTATTTCACCCAACCTCTCCTCCCTCCTGGCAAACATCTGTTTGTTGTTTGTACCTGTGAGTCTGTTTTCATTTCATTTTGTTTGTTTGTTCGGTTTTTTAGAGTCCACATATGTGAGATCATGCAATACTTGTCTTTGTCTGACTTATTCCACTTAGCATAACATACTCTATATCCATCCATGTTGTCACAAATGGCACAATTTCTTTTTTATGGCTGAGTAATATTCCATTGTGTATATATACTATATCGTTTTATATCCATTTGCCTAATGAAGGACATTTAGGTTGCTTTCATATCTTGACTATTGTAAATAATGCTGCAGTGAACATAGGGGTGCATATATCTTTTCGAATTAGTGTTCTCGTTTTCTTCAGGTAAGTATCCAGAAGTAAAATTGCTGGATCATCCAAAATGGATTAAAAACTTAAATGTAAGCCCTTACACCATAAAACTTCTAGAAGAAAGCATAGGCAGTATGCTCTTTGACATTGGTCTTAGCAATACTTTTTTGGATCTGTCTCCTTAAGCAAGGAGAACAAAAGCAAAAATAAACAAATGGGACTACATTAAACTTAAAAGCTTTTGCACAATGAAGGAAACCAGCAACAAAACAGAAAAGCAACCTACTGAATGGGAGAAGGTATTTATAAATCCAATAGGAGGTTAATACCCAGACTATATAAAGAACTCATACAACTTAATATTAAAAAATCAAACCACCCAATTAAAAACTGGACAGAGGACCTGAATAGAAATTTTTCCAAAGAAGACGTATAGATGGCCAACAGACACATGCAAAGATGTTCAACACTGCTAACCAGCAGGGAAATGCAAATCAAAACCATAATGAGATTACCACCTCACACCTGTAAGAATGGCTATCATTAAAAAAACAACAAATAACAAGTGGTGAGGATGTGGAGGAAAGGGAACCCTTGTGCACTGTTGGTGGGATATAAATTGGTGCAGCCACTATGGAAAACAGGTTCCTCAAGAAATCAAAAGTAGAAAAAGGTCTACTTTTAGCTGAAGTTGGGTGAATGGTAAGGGGGAAATCCTGGAGATTTAAGGAACATGGAATTACTGGTAGCAGTGAAAGGAGTGTTTTCTGAAGGTGAACCTGGCAGCACTGTATAGGATAGTGTAGAGCAACGGTTGGCAACCTAGAGAGCTAAGAATGATTTTTACATTTTTAAATGGTTGAAAAAAATTTTTAAAGAACATTTAATGACATGTGAACATTATACAAAATTCAGATTTAAATGACCATAAATACAGTTATATTGGGATACAACCATGATCATCCGTTTAAGTATTGTTTATGGCCCTTTCAATTGCATTACAATGGCAGGGATGAGAGTTGCAGTAGAGACACAGATGGCGCACAAAGCATAAATATTATCTGGCCCTTTGGTTTGGTAAAACTGGAAAAGTTAAAAGCAGAGATCAATTAGGAGCCCTTCCTAGGGTAGGAGCCTTACAATAGGGTATTAACAGTAGCCTCTGAATAAAATAATAAAGATTTTATCATGCATCCTTCTTAAGTTGAATCTGTTGAAAGTAATGTCATCTCAGGGCATAAATGGCAAGGGGTGTAGAGCACAAGAGAAGAGTTAAGAGTGGAGTTAGGATAAGGGCAGGGGTTCTGTATACAGTAGACTTCTGTATAGAGTAGACTTGTGGGTAATCTGATCTGAAGGAGCATTAGGAAGCCAGATTTGAACAGAGTAGTGGGAACAGGAAGTAGTGAATGCTTTGGAATGGGCACATGTGCTAGTACTAAGGTAGAACCAGTAAGTGAGCCAGAATTGGACTTAAAGGAGATGATAGGAAGTAGTTTCTTGACCAGAGTAGGCACCTAATAAATGATTACTAAAGTGACTAAACTGGAACCGATCAGGCAGTAAAGCAATGTTGAAATCCAGGGAGACCATGGAGAGTAAGCAACCAAGAACCCAGAAAGGCTGTGAGAAAGTGGACCCATTCCAAGAAGCCTGGGTTCAGGGGACTAGCAGCAGTCAGCCTTAATACTGAGCTACTACTTCCTAAGCAACTTGCATTTGCAAGACACTCAGTGCATTTTCACATGTTTTGTCGACCCCTTACATTAATCTGGCAATGTAAGTTGGACAGACATTATGCCTTCCATTTTACATTTATTATAATGGAGAATTATGAGTATCTCTCCACAGGCAGATTTACTATGTAGCTACCAAAGTTTAAGTTTCAGGGTCTCTCATTTTCATGGGTCCCTTCCCAGGCCCTGGTGACTTTATCTTAAAGGAAACCTCAAATTATGTAATTTTCAGGACCAAAAAAATCTTGATCTGCCTTTGTGTTTACCTAACCTAGATGGTTGTGGTTGGAACTTCAAATTCAGTGTTCTTTCCACTGTACCTTGCTGTGTGTGTGTGTGTGTGTGTGTATGTGTGTATATGTCCGTGTGTGTATGTGTGTATATTTCCATGTGTGTTTGTATTTAAAGTTTCCAGCTTTCACTGTAACTGAGTAGTTATCGTGGGTACGTTTTTTCTTTCTTTTCATAAATGTTTCCAAGGATAATGAGATTTTACCTCCTCCTCTCATTGCCCTCTCTACCATTTTTCATATTTTTTTTTATTTCCCTCTTTGGGAAATAATGAGGATGATTCTGATTAGCTGTGTTTTTTGAAAAACTGAATCTAAATTGCATATCCTTACATGATTCTAAGTAGTTGAATGGGAACTGGGCTGACACATTTAATCTACTTTCCTCCTACAAAATGTTGCAGACTAACTCTTAAAAAGCACCAAATCAGAGATACACTCTAGAGCAACCTTCATCAGAATGGCTTGACTACTAATTAAAAATGCAAGTTCCTGTGTCTTAGCCAAATCCTACTGAACCTGAACCTCTGAGGATGTTGACTGGGGATATGCATTTTTAACAAACTTCCCAAGTGATTTTTACTCACATTAAAATTTGAGAACATGGGCTTATATATAACCTACCTTATTTAAATCCTAGGAGTGTTGCAAATGTATTATGATGTAGTTGCTAAGAATAAAAGGATATTCTTCATCCATAGAGGGAACTTGGGAAATCTTAGCTTAAAAACCTCTACTAATTAAGATTCATAAGTAGAAATGGTTAGTTTATAGAAAGACTTTTCCCTGGGTCATGAATTTTTAGAAGAGTTTATAATCTTTCAGGAATTAGATTTATCTGGAAATACACAAGGGTTTGCCAACTGACACTAAAATGAACAGCTGAGTTCTTGAGTGTGGTAAGAGACATTAAGAAAGCAGAATGAGTTGTTAGATAAAATGTAATGTTGGGGAAAAATTGTCCTCCAGGCGTCTATTTCCTTATAAAATACTTGAAAATGATTTCTTCTAATAACAAATCATTTATGAACTTTTTCAAACTATAATTATGTTAAATAGCATTATGATCTTTTTCCTTTAGTGCTTCTTTGATTTCTCTGTTTTTAAATAAAAATAGTATATTTCCTAAGGGATGACAATACTGAAAAGTATAGTACTTAAAAATACAGCGAGGGTTAAGAATGGAGCAATCCTAGAAAAGTCAATTTTGCATTTTAACTTGGGAAAGTTTTGGTATGGCATAATTAAATATGGTATTTTAATTTGCAAATTAATTTTCTGTGCAACTTAAAATATATACTTATAATATGATATTCCTAGTATTTTTAACACTTTCTTATACAAAATACATTTAATACAACTGTAACCAGAATGCCACCCTTCCAATACCTCAAATATTTAGAGAAAATTCAGATCAATACTTCACAGAAATATTTGGAGGTATTATTCATCTTATGATAGTTGATATAATCACTGGAATAGACAATGCAGCATCCCACAACTACCTTAAATCCATTTTAGCTGTTGTATAATCCAGTATGCCTGGAATAGCCACAATTAACACCTGTTATCCCAGCCCACTTATTAGTAGTACCCCTTTCACTCTGAGTTAACTTGCTTTAAATAACAAATTATATGCTGACCCTAAATTTGACATTCTTATATATTGGTAGGTAAAAGCTCCTTCTCCCATTTAAACATTCTCACAAATCCTTTCTTTCATCACTATCCCATGATAGATCATAGAAGCACTGTCACAAGAGGCGAGATACATGGGTCTTCTAGTTTGACCTTCTCCCTCAATTTGGAGATGTTTGTGCTCATAAGTCTCATTGCTTCTTGTTGGTTTTTGGCCTCTTGTGTTGCATAGCACCTTCTCAGAAATGGCAAAATGTCTAGATAGATCTGTGCTACTCCTATTTCAGTAAAAGGAGAATTGCTCGGACCTGGACCCAACCTTCACACAAGCAAGCCCTGTACCAGTGGTGCAGATGAATATAAAAAGGATGGAAGTATTTTAGCACAGTGGTTGAAAACTTAGCCTGTGGAGTTAAACAGACCTGGGCTTGCAACCTGGTATCTTCATTTACTTGCTGTGTAATCTTGGCCAACTCATCCAAACTCTCTAACCTTCAGTTTCTCTGTAAAATGGGAACATCAAAAGTCCTTCTTACAACCGATCCAGCTATCGGAGTGCCCTGGGACTCCCTCAGCCCCCACCCACCCCAGCTCCAGCTGTCTTTCCAAGGTGGATCTGGCATGGAGCTCCTCAAAACTCCTCACCAAGCTTATGCCCACTCCAGCTCCATCTGGCCTGCCAAAGCCTGCTGGCACACACAGTCTTCAGAGGGGATGCTTCTACACAATACCATACCTTTAAGACTAGGAGAGGGACCTGTTTTGCCTAATTCATAGAAACAAACACAGAAAGCCAAAACAAAATGAGGATACAGAGGAATATGTTCCCCACAAAGAATATATAAAATCCCAGATTAAAAATCCGAATGGAACTGAATTATGTAATTCACCTGATAAAGAATTCCAAGAAGTGGTTATAAAAATGCTCCTTGAACTCAAGAGAATAATGGAGGAACACAGTGAGAAATTCAGCAAAGAGATAAAAAATACAAGAAAGACCCAATCAGAGCTGAATAATACAATACATGAAACAAAAAATACACTAGAGGGAATTAACAGCAGATTGGATGATACAGAAGAATGGATCAGCAATCTGGAGACAAATAGTGTAAATCACCCAACAGAACAGGAAAAAGAAAAAAATAATTAAAAAAATAAAGATATTTTTAGGGACCTTTGGGACGAGTGTACTAATGTTTACATTGTAGGTGTCCCAGAAGGACACCTTACAATGAGGAAAGAGAGAGAAAGGGGCAGAAAACTTATTTGAAGAAATAGTGGCTGAACGTTTCTTAACCTAGGGAAGGAAAGAGATATCCAGATCCAGGAAGCACAGAGAGTCTCAAGGTGAACCCAGAGAGATCAACAACAACACATATAATTAAAATAGCAAAAGTTAAAGATAAAGAGAGAAGTTTAAAGGCAGCAAGAGAAAAACAACTAGTCACATACAAGGAAACCCCCATAATGTTATTAGCTGACTTTTCAGCAGAAACTTTGCAGGCAAGAAGGGAGTAGAATGAAATATTTAAAGTGTTGAAAGGGAAAAACTTACAACCAAGAATACTTTACTCAGAAAGGTTGTCATTCAGAATTGAAGGACAGATAAATAGTTTCCCAGATAAGTAAAAACTAAAGGAGTTGATCACCACTGAACTGGTCTTACAAGAAATATTAAAGGATCTTCTTTAAGAGGAAAAGAAAAGCCCACTGCTGGTAATAAGAAAATATATGAAAGAAAAAAATCTCACTGTTAAAGCCAAATATATATAGTAAAGGCAGTAAATTAGCCAGTTTAAAAGCTAGTAAGAAGGGTAACAGACAAAAGTAGTAAAATTAACTATAGTTACAGTAAGTAGTTAAGGGATACACAGAATAAAAATATGTAGAATATGATGTCAAAAGCGGAAAACATGGAGGTGGGGAGTAAAAATATAGTGCTGTTAAACTGTATTCGAACTTAAGTGACTATCAGCTTAAAATAAACTGCTGTATATATAGGGTGATATATATGAACCTCATGGTAACCACAAACAGAAACCTACAATAGATACACAAAAAATAAAGAGAAAGGAGCCCAAGGATAACACTAAAGGAAATCATCAAACCACAATGGAAGAGACTAAGAAAAAAGGAACAGAGAAATACTATAAAGAAACAAACAAAAAAAACCCCACCAAAACCAAAAAAACCCAAAACAAACAATTAACAAAGTGACAATAAGTACATACCTATCAGTAATCACTTTAAATGTAATTGGATGAAATACTCCAATTGTAAGACATATGGGAGCTGAATGGATAAAAAGCAAGACCTATCTATATGCTGCCTCCAAGAGACTTCAGATCTGAAGATATACCCTTCAGGGATAGAAAAAAGATATTCCATGCAAATGTAAAGAAAAAGAAAGCTGGGGGGTAGCAATACTCATATCAGACAAAACTGACTTTAAAACTAAGTCTGTTACAAAAGACAAGAAACATGTTACATAATGATAAAGGGGTCAAGCCAAGAAAAGGATAAAACATTCATAAATTTGATGCACCTAACATAGGAGAACCTAGATATTTAAAGCATCTAACACCAGACATAAAGGGAGAAGTTAATGGTAGTATGATAATAGTAGGGGACTTTAATACCCCACTTACATCAATGGATAGATTATCCAGACAGAAACTCATAAGGAAATATTGGAAGAGTTAGAATAATTCCTGTTGGAATAAGGAAATATTGGCCTTAAATGACACTTTAGACCTGTTGGACTTAACATCCTTACACAGGATATTCCATCTGCAAACTGCAGAACACATCCTTTTCAAGTGCACATGGAACATTCTCCTGGACAAGACCACATGTCATGCCTCAAAACAAGTCTCAAAAAATTTAAGAAGACTGAAGAAGTATAAGGCATCTTTTGCAACCACGGTGATATGAAACTATACATCAGTTACAAGAAGAAAACTGGAAGAAACACAAATATGTGGAGATTAAACAACATGCTGCTAAACCATCAGTGAGTCTACAGAGAAATCAAAAAAGAGAAACATACCTGAAGACAAATGAAAATTGAAATATAATTTTGCAAAATCTATGGATACAACAAAAGCAGTTCTAAGAGGGAAGTTCATAGAGACATAGGCCCACCTCAAGAGAAATCTCAAATAAACAATTAAACCTTACACCTAAAGGAACTAGAGAAAACCACGAAGTCCAAAGTTGGTAGAAGGGAGGAAATAATAAAGATCTGAGAGGAAATAGAAATTAAAAAATAAAGAAAGAAAAGATCAATGAAAACTGAGAGCTGGTTCTTTGAAAAAATAAACAAATTTGATAAACCTTTAGACAGACTCATTAAGAAATAAATAGAAAGGGCCCAAATAAGTAAAATCAGAAATGAAAGAGAAGTTACAACCAACACCACAGAACTACAAAGGATCATAAGTGATTACTACAAACAATTATATGCCAACAAATTGGACAACCTAGAAGAAATGGATAAATTCCTAAAAACATACAGTCTTCCAAGACTGAATCAGGAAAAAACAAAAAATCTGAACAGACCTATGACTAGTAACGAAATTGAATTAGTATTCCAAAAACTCTCAACAAAGAAAAGTCTAGAATCAGACGGTTTCACAGGTGAATTTTACCAAACATTTAAAGAAGAGTTTATACCTAGTCTTCTCAAACTATTGCAAAAAAAAAAAAAAAAATGAAGATGAAGGAATGCTTCCAAACTCATTCATCAAGGCCAGCATCATCCTGATAACAAAACCAGATAAAGACACCACCAAAAAAGGAGAAAATTATAAGCCAGTATCACTGAGGAACATCGATGGAAAAATCTGTGACAAAATATTAGCAAACCAAATTCAATAATACATTAAAAGAATCATACACCACAACGTGTGATTTATTCTAGGGCACAAGGATGGGTCAATATTCACAAATCAATCAACATAATACACCATATTAAAATTGAAGGATAAAAATTTTTTTAGTTTCTCAATACATGCAGAAAGAGCTTTTGACAAAGTTCTACACCCATTTATGGTAAAAACTCTCAACAAAGTGTGTATAGAGGGAACATACATCAACATAATAAAGTCCATATATTACAAACCCACCCACCCACCACTAACATAATACTCAATGGTGAAAAGCTAAAAGCTTTTTCCTAAGATTAGGAATAAGACAAGGCTGCCCACTCCCTGCATTTTTATTCAACACAGTACTGAAAGTCCTAGCCACCACAGTCAGACAAGAAAAAGAAATAAAAGGCAGTAAAATTGGAAGGGAAGAAGTAAAACTGTGACTACTTACAGATACTACATATAGAAAACCCTAAAGACTCCACCAAAAAACTAAGAAGTAATAAATGAATTCAGTAAATTTTCAGGATAGAAAATTAACATGCTGAAATCTGTTGCATTTCTGTACACTAATAACAGACTGTCAGAAAGAGAAATTAAGAAAACAATCCCATTTACAACTGCATCAAAAAGAATAAAATACCTAGGAATAAATTTAACCAAAGAGATGAAAGAACCGTACTCAGAACTATAAGACTCTGATGAAAGAAATTGAAGATGACACAAATAACTGCAAAGATGTACTGTGCTAATGGATTGGAAGAATTAATGTTGTTAAAAATGTCCATACTTCTGAAAGCAGTCTATAGATTCAGTGCAATCCCTATCAAAATACCCATTGCATTTTTCCCAGAACTGGAGTAAATAATCTTAAAATTTGTATGGAATGTCAAAAGACCCCAAATAGCCAAAACTATCTTGAGAGAGAGGAACAAAACTGATTTCACAGTATACTACAAAGCTCTAGTAATCAAAACAATATGTTACTGGCGCAAAAACAGACACATTAGATCAGTGGAACAGAGCAGAGAGCCCAGAAATAAACCCTTTCTTATACGATCAATAAATCTATGACAAAGGAGGCAAAAATACACAACGGGGAAGGACATCATTTATTGGTATTGAGAAAACTGACATCTGCATGCAAAAGAATGAAACTAGACCACTTTCTTACATATTGTACAAAAATAAACTCAAAATGGTTTAAAGACTTAAGGTAAGACCTGAAACCATAAAACTCCTAGAATAAAACATAGACAATAAGGGCTTTGACATTGGTCTTAGCAGTATTTTTTTTTGGTCTGTCTCCTCAGGCAAGGGCAACAAAAGGAAAAGTATACAAATGGGATTACATCAAACTAAAAAGCTTTTGTACAGTGAAGGAAACCATCAAAAAAATGAAAAGGTTATGTACTGAATGGGAGAACATAGTTGCCAGTGATGTGTTAGATAAGGGCTTGATGTCCAATATTTATTAAAAACTCATACAACTCAATATCAAAAAGCAAACAATTTGATTAATAAATTGGCAGAGGAACTGAATAGACATTTTTCCAAAGAAGGTATACAGATGGCTAACAGGTACATGAAAAGATGCTCCACATCACTTATCATCAGAGAAATGCACATCAAAATCAGAATATTACCTCACACCTGTCGGAATGGCTATTGTCAAAAAATAAACACCAAATACATAAATAAGAAATAACAAGTGTTGGCAAGGATGTGGAGAAAAGGCAACCCTTGTTCACTGTTGGTAGGAATGTAAATTGGTACATTCACTATGGAAAGCAGTATGGAAGTTCTTCCAAAAATTAAAAATAGAACTACCATGTGGTCCAGCAATTCTACTTCTGGGTGTTTATCTAAAGAAAAAGAAACCACTCATTCAAAAAGATAGATGCACCCCAATATTCATTGCAGCTATTTACAGTAGCCAATATATGGAAGCAACCTAAATGTTCATCTATAGATGAAAGGATAAAGGAGATGTTGTATATATACACAATGGAATATTACTCAGCCATAAAAAATGAATGAAATCTTGTCATTTGTGACAACATGGATGGACTTAGTGGGTATTATGAAATAGTGAAATAAGTTAGAGAAAGACAAATACTGTATGATTTCACTTATATGTGGAATCTAAAAACAAAACAAATGAACAAACAAAACAAAAACAAGTTTATAGATACAGAGAACAAACTGGTGGTCACCATAGGGTAGGAGGATGTGCAGATAGGTGAAATAGGTGAGGAGGATTAGAGGTACAAACTTCCAGTTATAAAATAAATAAGTCATAGGGATTTAACATACAGTGAAGGGAATATAATCAATAATATTGTAATAACTTTGGTGACAGATGGTAACTAGACTTGTGGTGATTGTTTCATAATATATAAAAATATCAAATCACTATATAGTGTACCTGAAACTAATGTAATATTAAATCAATTATACTTCAATAAAAATTCTTAATAAAAATGTTTAATAATTTTTTTAAGTTTCTTCCTTCCTTTCCTTGTAGGTCTGCTGTGAGGTATGATTGAGTGAAGACATTTATCTCAGTGCATTACACATAGTATCTATTATTTTGGCTGCTTCTATCTCCATGACTGCCACCAGTACTCTTGCTTCTTCTAGATAAATTATACACTTCTAATAGGAATATGTGAGGAAATATTCTAAGGACAAAAGGGATATATGTTATCACTATCCCTATTTGTTGCCTTATTCAAAGATCAGAAACTGCAGGAAGTTACCTAACCCATTCATGCATTCAATCAACAAATGCATACAGGTATGAACTAGAAACAGTAAAAAGGAAAAGAATAGTGGCTCAAGGGTGACTTTACTTTTAACACCCTACCTTTCAACTGGATATTCAGGATACTTCAGTCACAATTATTTGTAACTATCCTCCCACCTTTTTCTTTCCCCATATATATCAGTATTTAAAATAGAACACTTTGATAACTATACCCGATCTCTTCCTGCCTAATGGAGGAGGTGTTAGGGGTAATCTCTTGTATCAGTTACATATTGCTGACCTCACCTGAGCTCGCTCCCGTAGCTGCAAAGAGCAGGCAGGTCACCTGTGGGCTGTGCTCAGCTGAGGTGACTGGGATGGGTCCCTTCTTCATCTACCTGTGACGTTTCTCAAGAAGGCTTTATACGGCAATGACAGTGTTCCAAGAGGGCAAGCCCCAATGTGAAAGGACATTTTAAGCTTCTGCTTGGGTCATGTTTGATGGTGTCACATTGTTAAAAGCAAATCACATGACCAAGTCCAGAGTCACTGTGTGAGGAAAATATAGAAGGTGAAAATATCAGGAGGGTTAATACATTGAGAATCATTAACATAAGCAGCTATCTCAGCTATCACATAGTAATTTTTTTTTTGATAGAAGGGAAATACCCCTAATATGTGTGTAAGAGCAGGATATTTTTGACCACTGTTTATTGCTGAGCTAGGCATTAATTGTCTCTTCTGACTCAGGCATGAAAGAACTTCTTGTCTTATTTCTTAGTAGAATGGAAGGGAAAATTGAGCACTCTTGTAATGCAGCCTTAATTTAGACCCTAATCCTTTATCATTGGTGAGTGCCAATGTTTCTATCTCTGTAGAAAAAGCAAGATGAATTATCTAGTTTTATTCTGTTCTTGTGCTTATAATTTGCTGTACTCTCATTTTTTCCTAAATAATGATATTGACTTTTTTATGGATTTCCTATTTTAATTTAAACAATATTCTTACCACATTTTTAGTTGTAAGAAAATTAGTATAATTTATAGCATTAAAATGCATTGCAGCACAAAAATTGGTAATGATTTTAACTATCATTCTAAAATTCAATAATCTGTATTTGTTCTTAAAAACATTACCATAAATGTCTACAAAGGTAGCTATGTTTATGAACAGTATAGTATATGAACATAAACTCACATATGGTTTTTACTTGGAACATAAGGTATCTAGTATAATGTGCTTGAGTAGGAAAATTTTACCAAGTCCTTTTATCATTGCTTTTTGTTTTTTTATAAATTTATTTATTTATTTTTGGCTGCGCCGGCTGTTTGTTGCTGCACGCAGCCTTTCTCTAGTTGTGGTGAGCAGGGGCTACTCTTCGTTGTGGCGCCGGCTTCTTATCGTGGTGGCTTCTCTTGTTGCGGAGCACAGACTCTAGGCGCACGGGCTTCAGTAGTTGTGGCATGCGGGCTTGGTAGTTGTGGCTCGCGGGCTCTAGAGTGCAGGCTCAGTAGTTGTGGCTCACGGGCTTAGTTGTTCCACGGCATGTGGGATCTTCCCGGACCAGGGCTCGAACCCGTGCGGATTCTTAACCACTGCACCACCAGGGAAGCCCTTTATCTTTGTTTTTAATATAAGTATTCAAATGAACAGGAATCATTAAATCCTTAATTAAATCAATAGCTTAATTTTTTTATATGATGGAACAAACAAATATAGTGAATTTCTTCCTAATCATTTTTAGCCTGCAACTGGACTCAAAAAATCATTTGAAGATCTGTGAATCAATTCTACTGATGTAAAGAGTGAACTAATAGAGGTAGCTTGAGCAAGTCTTCTTAGTGACTTAACACCAGTAAGATTGTTTTTATATTTTCATATTTGAAATGATTTCTCAAAACCACTAAAGCCGGAGAATAGTGCTGGAGAGAAAATGTCTTTCTGATCTTAACTGAAAACTAACCTCAAGAGCTTGAGTTTTTCATTCTATGACTGGCGAGGGATAATTATCTCTGCTTGAGCAGTGGAGTCTTTAGATCAAACACTTAGTATAGGAGATAAAGGAAACAGACAAGCCTTGAGTAAAATATACAAAAGTGAAGCGAGTGGAGAATAAGTAAGCCATTGTTTTCATGGCTGTAAGAGAAATGAAAGGGGCCCCAGCAGAGAAGCAAGCAAATAAACACCCCTATGTATCTGATTTTCAGAGTCATTGAACCTGATATCTGAGAATCAAATTTTTCCTCTCAAATGGCTTTTCTTTATAATAATAGCTATGCAAAATAAAACCAGCATCTCGGAGGAAAACACATTTCTTTCTCTTGCATTCCAAATAGTTTCATTTGAAAGCAAACCTCAGACACCTGAGGGCAATCCTGCTTATATTGGGGATTTGATAAGTGTAACACACATTGCAGTTCCTGTAAGATGTTTCACTAGTGTAGGGCTTTATCTTTTCGGTCATTAAAATTAATAAATCATTTCAGATATATTCTCATCAAGGGTGTTGTTATTTGAGAACACAGGGGGTCTCACTTTTCACCTAAATACATTTTTGAAAACTATGAAGTAAATTAGGTCATCAGAAATCAACTCATATTTTCACTCTAACAGTTGATTGTTGAAAGTTTTATTCCTGATCAGTAATTTAGCACCAGGTTCATTACAGGTGTAACTAAAAATAATTAATAGAATAATTGGATTGTAACTAATAACTTTTCATAATTATTAAAATTCATTTCTTAAGCACCATAAAATAGACAAACATGTTGAACATACCCATTGTAAAATAAGAGCTAGTATTTACTGAATACTTCTTGTGTTCAAAATGTTAAATCCAATACTTTCATATATTATCTGATCCTCTATTAAATGTTATTCTCTGATTATAGATGAGAAAACTGAGGTTAAATAACCAGTATGGAATCAATAGTAATACCTAAAACAATTATCTTAAGCACCTTATTATACTCTGTGGCTTATAATTTGGGGAAACTAATGTATTACAGAGTATACATACAGAACATAAGGTAATTTCATTAGATGAGCATACATTTTATAACAAGAGCTTATGTTTGATTAACAACAATTGTTCTGGCCTTCTAGAATTAAGTAAAGCTATTTTGTGAATGATTTGGACGACCAAGATATCAGGTGAAAAAAGTCCAGGGAATTTCTTCTTTTGTTCACAAATTTTCTCTTAACAAAGGATTACACATTCAAAATGATTAATTAATTAACATTCTGGATTATTGAAGAAAGTCAGTTAACACTCAACTCAAGAACCTTGCTAGTAGACCCAAGAACAGATACCCTGGAGTAGAGAAGCAGATAATGGTGGCTTGGGCGGGTTAAAGATTTCAATAGAATGAAGACTGCAGAATCTTGGTAATAGACTTTAGAAAATTAAGTGAAGAGGAAGTAGCTAAAGGTTTTCTTCTAGAACCCAAATACCAAGACATGGGCTGACAGGAGTTGGATGTGGAATGTGGATTCCAGAACAGTTGGAGGTAGACCTGGGGGTGGACAAAAATTGGATGTGAAGCAGGAATTGGACAAGATGGAAACCATGTAAGTTCCCTTTTCAGCAATACTACTAAGATCAAAATATAGGTGAAAAAGAGATTCCAAATGGGGAAAAGGAACAACATTGAACTGGAGAGCTAGATGAAGTTGACACTGCCACAATACATGGTCACATCCAAGGATGCAAAAAACAGAGTCTGTGCTTTGGGCCCAGAGGCTCTTTCCTTTTCTTTAACTCCAAGAAACCCCGAACGCTCAACAGTCTGAGAAAGGATCCATCCTTTTGTTTCTGGTTGCTGATTGAGTTGGAAAGCACACCCAAAGAAAAATATATGATCAGTTTAAAATGGAAATAACTCTAACACTATATGTTTGTGGTAAGTGGAGATGGGGAAAGTACAGGGAGATGAGAAGGTAAAAAGAAATAAGACTGGGATTTAGATAGCCCATCCCTGGAAGTCAGTTAAATAATACTCCCCGGGAAGGGGCCAAGGTTAGACAGGAAGTAAGAAGGAAAAAAGTAATCATTCATTTATTCATTTAACAACATTTTTAATGCCTACAGTATTGTTATGTACTGTGCTGGGTGCTGGAAATGCAGACATGAAAAGGTACATTATAAACTCAAGAGGCTCTTGATCTAGTTGAGGAGGTAGAGAAGTATAGCCAAAATTACATGGAGGTGCAGTAAGAACCACAAAGAGGTAGTCATAGGATGAATGGGTAAAGAAAGGAAGGATACTAGTTCAGGCTTAGTCCTTGGGGAGTGGAGAGGAGAAAGTAGGTGAAGATTCCTAGAGAATGTATTCTTGGTTGTGTCTTGAAGGTTGAATGGGAATTACACAGATATATAATAGAGGATGAGTATTTCAGGAAGACAGAGTGATACATAAAACATTTTGTAGTTGTGATGTAGCCTAGTATGTTTAGGAATTGGAAATACGGCACTGATGGATGTATCAGTCAGGGTCCGGTCCAATCAGGAGAGAGAAATCACACAGTAAATTGGACAGGAAAAATTTGATATTAAGAATTATTAACTATAACAGGATTTGAATAACTAGGGATTATCTACTAAGAAGTAAAGAGAACTGTAAATAATAAAGTAATATTTGATGTAAGGAGTAACCACCACTTCTAGAGCTGAAACCACCACTTTAGACTGTCAACTCGTCTAAAATCCTCTACTTATTAGAATCATATGTGGCATAATATGAATATCATATTTTACCATACTTGAGTCAAATGTGTAAATAAAATGAGCAGTGATTAAAGGTGTGCTCCTGTCAAATTTTCAGAGAAATTCACCTTTACCCAGCAATCCTAGACAGATTCTTTTCTTGCACATTGCTCTCAAAGAGCTAGCTTCCTTTCTTTCATAGCATTTATCTTAATTTGTAATTATATATTAATGCTCAGTATTTGATTAAGCCTGTATTCCCCACTAAACTGTAAGCTTCAAGAGGACAGAGACTGTTTTGGTTCTCTGAGTACCTTGCACAGTAGCCGGCGCATAGTATGACATCAACAATCAATGTTTCTTGAATGAATAGCTGAACAAATCATTTTAGATTTTGCCAGGATGGTCTTGATAGCCCAGAAAAGTTTCTGTCTATTCTTCTCAGTGCCACTCAGAGATAATGATATCTTCATTAATCTCATTTAAGTCTGGATTGCTTCTAATACCAACAAGTGATGCTGGTCAAGGTTTTTAAAATTTAAAATAAAATGTATAATTTAAAATTATTATATTGATATGTATTTAAAATACATATCAAGCGTTTTTATCTCCCCTTCTCATTCTCAGAGTTGCTATAATCTCTACTCTCAAGAAAGCTTCAGAACTGCACAGCTCCCCGTCTTTCACATTTGTTTCACCATGATTGCTGCTTCAGTATTCCTCCTTTAATTAATGACTGTTCTTTTCCTAGAAAGCAAATAAATAAAAGGAGAAAAGGCTTGATTAAATTCTCATTTTTTTCCCCATGGTTGTTTAGCACTCTAACCTATTCAAAATGTACCTACTCACAATTTAGGTAAAGTGTATTTGAGTCTGAAAAATTTACTGCAAGTCAAAAATACATATCTGGTATGAAAATTAATACCTTGAGCTGTGACTGTCAAAATTCTTTGAACGAATGGGTCTTTACAGGGAGCGCATTATTCAGAATAGTTTAAAATATGCAAACAATGCACAAGGAGATTCATAAAGCTGTAGAATTATTCTAAGCCTGAACAAAATTTTTCTGATCTTTAAAGGGATTTAGCTATTAATTTTTAAATGTTGAACATAGTTGACATTTCAAATTGAATTGTTACTGAAATAATCACGACAAATCTTGTGGTTAAATGTTTAAAGTAGAATCCATGAAATATGAATGTTACTAAATCAAGGCAAAGGGACTTTCTTCTGAATACATGATTTTTATTTAGATAAAATGTTAGATACCTTTTGTTTAGAAATAAAATAATCTCTTAAGAGTGAGATGCATTTATTCTTCAAAGAAAATTCGGGTGTGTGGAACTGAAGGGGTTTATGCAGTGTTTACTGTGTGTCCACTGTTTGTGAGGATGTAGGTTTAAAAGCTATCAAACTCAGTTTCTGATGTCAAGACAATTAGACTCTGATGGCTAATATGGGGAAAAAACACTATTTCAAAGCAGTGTTACATACCAGTAGTATTTCCCAAGGCCAAATTTCTTGAGGTGTGGTATGTCTATCCTTATTGTCCATTAACTGAGTTTATATGGTACATGGGTGAATATTTTATAATTGTGTTCCATTTTTAATTTGTGTGCCTGCCTTCCACTCTACTCAGAGAATATGATACTAGTTGTTTGTTTTTTTGGTAACTACATAAAGTTTACTTTTTAAATAAATCTAAGTTTGTTAAAGCAACTTGTCTTTTTTAAAAAAATCATGTATAGTTACTAATACATATGGAACACAGGTATTCATAACCATAGAATGCTTTTCTAGGACTGATGTTTGAGAAATAACCCTAAAATCTCTTATAGTAGATGTTCAATAAAAATTCGTTGAATGAATGAGTAAATGAATGAGTAATATGTCTTTTTAGAACTTTAGTTTTCTAATAAATAGAATCAAGGAGGGAGTACAGAGAGTGTATGCATTTCTCTAGTTAATTCTTTGTAATTTGTTTTTAATCAGGAGTGTTTCTTTATCTACCATGGTCAAAATGCCTCATTTTCCAGGAACTTCTATGCCATTTGTTCTACTGATGGGATCTCCTTATGGAACCTACACAGAAGAAAGACTTGAGAAAACATGACATTTATCAACACAAAGTAATCCCAAAAGTGCAAAGTTCTATAATGAAAAATAGATGTAGGGATTGCTCAACATATGAATTAAATGTACTTTTTAATATATTTTAATATCAAAAATTCATTTATACTGTTGACTTCAGTTATAAAACAGACTACTTGTCTTGGGATTTCTAGGTTTTAGAAATCTCAAGGAACAGAGGATTTCATAAAGTATTTCCAGAGTCCTACAGGAGGCATACTAGTGTTGCAAATGGGATGTTTCTGTTGATAAGACACAAGAGAAGGAGATATGTTTATCTTATCAAAACAGAAGTCTGTGGCTATTACCTTCCCCTACATTTTGCAGTAAGCTGCCTCATCAGGGCCTTCTTAGCACATCAAATATCCAGTCAGCTATTTAGAGACTGTAGAGATTTCAGGATATAGACTAATTACAGTATGTGTTTTCATTTTTTGTTTTAATGAAACTAATTCAGAAATCAAGTTTTTACATGTCTGAGCTCCAAATGTTTCCCAAAGTATATCCAAATCAGTGCAGGAGCAGGCAGGATTCATCCAGGGATTAAAAAGAAAAGAATCGGGCTTCCCTGGTGGCGCAGTGGTTGCGCGTCCGCCTGCCGATGCAGGGGAACCGGGTTCGCGCCCCGGTCTGGGAGGATCCCACATCCCACATGCCGCGGAGCGGCTGGGCCCGTGAGCCATGGCCGCTGAGCCTGCGCGTCCGGAGCCTGTGCTCCGCAACGGGAGAGGCCACAACAGTGTGAGGCCCGCGTACCAAAAAAAGAATCATCACCAGATAATACAGATTGATTCAAAAGGGCAGACAGAATAAGGAGCAGAGACCTAGTTTAGCAATTTAATAGGCCAAGAGGGAAAGTTTGCTTTTATTTTTTTGTACCAGGATATCTCAGAATGGTACTTAGCACTCTACAGTTTTCCGGACTGAAAACATTTTCCTCTTCATAGTACATCTTCCATTTTGGAATTCTTTTCCTTTTCTCCTCAGTTACTTCCAGTAAATAATGATAAATTTCAAAAGTGTTTATTGTTTAGTTTATGCTGACTACCAGTATCCATCTTACTTAAACATCTAAATAGCATACTTTACATCATACATTTACATCATATAGTCCCTTGAATATTAGATTTGTTCAAATATTTATTCAGTGTTTGTCATGTACTAGGTAATATTGTGTTCCATTAGAAATACAAATGTGAATAAGACACAATTCATGGTCTAAGGAGCTTCAGATTCAGGAGGGGGAAACTAATGGTTTCCATCTTATACATTTTAATTTCAAAATGACAGATAAAAAACTTATAATTAATAAATGAGAGCTGGACAGTTGGATCTGATGCTAAAAGGAGAAGTCTGTAAACAAAGCATAAAGTTTGAAGTCAGTAAGATCTAAGTAATTGAAGAAATGATTAAGACTGAAATTGTCCAGGAAATATATATAGAAGAGAAGCAATTGTGGGAGAGATAAGAGAGCCAAAGAAAGAATGTAAGAGAACACAACAAAGTGGCATAAGCAAATCAAGAAGGGAGAGTATGTCGTAGGACACTATCCGGGCAGAGATTTTCAAGAAGCGGGAGGATGACATTCACAATTGTTGCTGAGCGATAAAGTACACTGAGGACAGAGAATAAGCCATTGGCAATTTAGGCCAATTAATCTTTGAGAGAACCATTTCTATAGGAAGGGGAATGGGTTGTGGGAGTCAAGATAGCGGATTTCCGAAATGTGTCAAGAAGGTTAAGTGTCACTAGCTCAACAAGGAGTCATGGATAAAGAAAACTTGTTTAATGGTAGGAAAATTATACTCAAGTATTTTGGGGGGGGGGTAGGTGGGAATGGGCAAAAGCCAAAGGAAAAAGAGAAATTTAAAACCCTAAAAGAAAAGGATAGAACAAGATACAGGATAGCTTTGGAACAGGATCCAGAGTATAAGCAGAGGTGTTCAATGTGAAAGGAAGTTTAAGTACCTCTTCCTCTGAGACAGGAGGAAGCTTTGAAGGTATGATGTTTTGGATAACTATAGAGGTAAAGGGAGGCAAACTAAAGGAGGTCTGTGACATGCCAGGGAGTAGGACGATGACGATAGAGGCTTACAGAAAGGAGCTAATGGTTTGGAATCCAGCTGTAAAATAGAGTAGTCAGCTTGCTAAAGAAGAATAGAAATGCCTTTATGAGAAACACCTTTACCAGAAGGGCTTGGATATATGCATTCCCTCTATTAATAATTTCCATGTAAAAAGAAATAGTACTCGTCTAAAAATAAAGAAATAAGTTTTCAGGCATATATGTATGTGTGTGTATATCTATATACATACATTATACATGCATATGTGTATATATGTATGCACACACACATAAATGTACATGTATATATAATGTGTGTGTGTATAAAGAGAGAGAGAGAGAGAGAGAGAGAGATGGTCTTTACTGAAACTCTAAGGCAGGTATTTCCATGTAATTATTTCAATGTCATTAAAAGTCAGAAAAAGTGAGAGCTTTTCTAAAGTTAGGAGAAATTCTAGAAAGTTTTCCACCTTGCTTAGGAAAGGAGTTCTAACTGTTCATTAGGAAATAATCCACTTAAGGATTTCCCCAAATAGTATCTGTTAGTCTAATGGTGTAGCATATAACAACTGTAAAGATGTTAAAGTGTTGCTGGCAAAGTAAACATCTATTTTGAATTAAATATATTACAATATAGTTTTAAAATATGCTTTCTAAATTGCTCATTCTTAGAGTTTGAATATTTTACAATAAGATATTACTAATAGGATGTGCTTTATGATTATTAAATATTACAATTCAACATGTGATTAAATAATAGGATAAATAGAAAAGAAAGTGTATACTAATAATGTATTTTCTATATGTAATAATAATAACAGTGTTTCTAATGAGTATGGCCTTCTGTTTCTCCAGCATCCCTAGCTCTTTTACACTGTGTGGTCTTGCTCTTTTGTTTTCTTTTTTTTTGCGGTACACAGGCCTCTCACTGTTGTAGCCTCTCCCATTGCGGAGCACAGGCTCCGGACGCGCAGGCTCAGCGGCCATGGCTCACGGGCCCAGCCGCTCCGCGGCATGTGGGATCTTCCCTGACCGGGGCACGAACCCCCGTCCCCCACTTCGGCAGGCGGACTCTCAACCACTGCGTCACCAGGGAAGGGAAGCCCTGTGTGGTCTTGCTCTTGCTCTTGCTCATCCTCTTACTGGGATGCCCTGCCATGGATGTGGCTTGACTGACTCTCATTATTGTCTCAAACCACACGTCAGGAAAACCTTCCTTGGCTCTATGATCTAAAAGCGCTTGGGCTTCCCTGGTGGCGCAGTGGTTGGGAGTCTGCCTGCCGATGCAGGGGACACGGCTTCGTGCCCCGGTCCGGGAAGATCCCACATGCCGCGGAGCGGCTGGGCCCGTGAGCCATGGCCGCTGAGCCTGCACGTCCGG
>NC_041214.2:115777258-115785199 GCF_002837175.3 Physeter macrocephalus | reverse complement strand
TTGGGCTCCCCTGGTGGCGCAGTGGTTGGGAGTCTGCCTGCCGATGCAGGGGACACGGCTTCGTGCCCCGGTCCGGGAAGATCCCACATGCCGCGGAGCGGCTGGGCCCGTGAGCCATGGCCGCTGAGCCTGCACGTCCGGAGCCTGTGCTCCGCAATGGGAGAGGCCACAACAGTGAGAGGCCCACGTACCGCAAAAAAAAGAATAATAATAAAAAATAAAAGCGCTTCCCTTCCACCTCGCTACTCAAATTACTCTATCGGATCTTTTGATTTCCTTCAGAACTGAGGTTATCTTTATTGTCCATTTGCTGGTCGGTTTATTGTGTATATCTCTTGATTACCGTATAATTCTAAGAGGGCAGGTACTGAGTGCCTAGAACATAGTCATCACTAAAGAAAATATTGCTTAAAAATGAATGAGCAAAGTTAAACAACATATGTATTCTGTATTTTATAATTGGCAATGTGTTTGGCTAAATGCATTTGTAGCACATGTTTCCCTAAAACAAGGCTGCTATGTCAGGGAAGAGGACTTGGAGTTGAGGGAATTGGAGATGGAAGGCAATGGGAGGCTACCAATAGCACTCCTGTTCTGAACCAGAGGAGGTCAACCTGACCTCTTGATACACTGGTTTGTTTATATCAGTTGTGAGGCACATGAAAAGCAATGTAGTACTACTAATAAATTATTAAGCTCTATGATAATAATTTTCTTATAAAATACTGTAGACCTAACAACATCATCTCTGTAATGTCACTCAAGCATATTCCTATGTGGGAGAATAAAAGGCATTACAAATAATCGGTATAATATCATTGACTATTTACCAGGAAATGTTAATATGGTGATGAGTTTGAATTACTGTAGTGTTTTTACCCTAAAATAATTGTTTTGGCATGTTGCAAATAATTTGTAAATATCCATGGGTATTTTTGTGCATGCTATGAGCCTCTTGCCTGTGTGCCAAAGCAGAAAATAGTTTGGGAGCTACTACTCAAAGTTAATTTTGTGGGAAAACAGGTGTTCTGGGTAGGCTGAATAACCTAAGCTGCAATTTCATTGAGAGGAGAGAAGGCGATCAATGTGTCTTTGTGTTCACGGTGCCTGATACACACGGACTATGAGTTCAAAGTTGTCTGTCAAATAATGTAATTAATTAATGAAATAGATAAATGGTATGATTTAACTGGCATACCAAGTCCCTGTGACATGTTGGCTACTAATTGATAGAACTAACTTTGATAATCTAGAACTTTAAAGGGTAATTATGGTGATTATTTTCCCCAAGGTACCCCATCATTAATTTGGACATCTCCTGGTATGGAAATGGGATCAGATTGCTGTTTATCAGTGATTCCAACAAGGTGGGGAGACTTTCCTGAGTAGCTATTGTGGTTTATAACAACCTGTGCCATTCTTTCCACACTTCATATACACACCACTCTTCCTTCTTCAGCTTGCTACTTTTTTTACACCCTACCATTCTTTACTCCTTTGATGAAAATAATTGAAGTAAGCAATGTTATTTATAAGAGTTTGTCTTTTCCCTCCAGCATTTAGGAACCGTTATGGGTTGAATTGTGTCCCCTGTAAAGATGGTAAAGTACTAACCCCCAGTACCTGTGAATGTGATCTTAATTGGAAATAGGATCTTAGCACATAATCAAGTCAAGATGAGGTCATTAGGGTGGCCCAAATGCAATATGACTGGTATCTTTATAAAAAAGGGATTTGGACACAGAGACAGACACACATTGAGGGAAGATGATGTGAAGATACAAGGATAATACCATTTATAAGCCAAGGAACTAGGAGGGAAGCATGGAACAGATTTTCCCTCATAGCCCTTAGAAGGAACCAGCCCTGCAGACACCTTAATTTTGGACTTCCAGTCTACAGAAGTGTGAGACAATACATTTTTGTTTTTTTAACTACCCAGTTTGTGATACTTTGTAATGGCAGCCTGAGGAAATTAATAAAGGGACAGAAAGTAATTGAGAATCATGGATTAGATGATAGTAACTGATTGGTATAACTTAAAAATATTCAGTTAATTATTAGGGCTTTAAATAGAAAAGTATATATTAATTAAAGTAATTTACAAATACTTCAGTTTTATATAAATTACTGTAGACAGTGTTGAAAAGAATTTCAGGAAATATAATTTGCTCACTATCAGTTGCAACTTGTTGCTGGAGTGTCAATTGTTATCAAAGACTACTTAATCTAACCTTAGATTTTTTCCCATTGGGCATGGTACCAGTCGGCACTTAAATTAATCATGAATTTTTTTCTCAGGTTCAGGAGCCTACTGTGATATGTGTTTTGCTCACAGCATGTGGGTCTTCTATTCCAGGCTTCAGGTTAACTTTGACATCAGAAGCTCTGTAACTGCTTGCAGCATAGTGAGCAAAGTGCCCTCTTCTTTTTATCCTCTCTTCTGTTATCGTTTTTTATGAGGAGAGGCTGCTTTCTCTTTTACATATGGCACTCCACACCACATATGATTCAAAATAAGAAATTATAGATGTATACTGTTACATCTGCTGTATGAGATTGCCCTTTCCCCCAATCAGAACAGGGAATCCTTGGTAGCCAAATTGTACACCTTTCATCAAACTCATTCATTCACTCTATTCTATGTTTCATTTTGATCAATGCCATATGAAGTGAAGAGAATTTCTATATTAAAGCAGTGCTATATAACCTCTCTTCTAATCTTACTCCTTCAAATATTGCCTGTTCTTTCTCTTTTTTTGGTCTGAACATTTAAAATAACTGTTAAGCAAAAGAGGTTTAAAGAAAGTAATACACAATTATTTCCTCAAACCAAGGCTAACCCAAACATCTCTTCCACTCAATCTGGAATTTCTAACCATTAGAATTATATCTTCACTTGAAGGCAAGTTCTACTTGAGGGAGACCCAAGAAGAGGTGATATCAGGCAGGAGCAAAATGAACTTACCGGTTTTATTATTCAGTTTCGTTGACTCACTTTGTTATTAGATTGGCAACCGGGATTAAATATAGTCTAAGACAAGTGCTATGACCTGAATGTATGTGTCAACTCAAAGTTCATATGCTGAAGTCCTAATCCCCAGTGTGATAGCATTTGGGGGTGAGGCCTTTGGAAGGTAGTTAGGTATAGAGGGCAGAGCCCTCATGAATGGGATTGGTGCCCTTATAAGAAGAGGTGGGAGAGAGATGATGTCTCTCTCCACTTTGTAAGGCTACAGCAGAAAGGTGGCTGTTCGTAAACCAGAAAGAGGGCCCTCACCAATAACCCCAACCATGCTGGCACCTTGATCTCAGACTTTCAGCCTCCAAAACTATAAGAAATAAGTGTTGTTGTTTAAGCTACCCAGTCTATGTTATTCTGTTATAGCAGCCCAAAATGACTAAGACAGCAAGGGAACCAGACAGTATCCTCTTCTTATTCCTGAAAAGAAGCTTCAGATTTTGCTTTAAGAACATTTATACAACTTACCTTATTGTGTTAGAAAGGTGATACTTTATTTTGCACAGGGGAAGCTGTGTCAATTTCTGTTAATATCTTGGCAATCAGTTAAGTTTTTAAAAGCAGTTGTAAAAAGGTTAGTAATGTGCCCTCTTTATAAAACAAAACCCAAACAATTCAGAAGGGTTTCTTATAAAACAAAGTTTTTCTCCCATCTTCATATGACCCTAAATCTCTCTCACAGAGATAAAAATTGCTAAGATTTTCTTGAATATCTATAGTCTATGCACATGTAAATTTGTATATGAAAGATTATTGCTATTTATAATCCACTTATGGATAAGCATGCTTGCCTCCCCTTTGTTAGAAGTGTAAATTACTATTTTAAAACAAAATATATACCAAATTTAGAAAGAAAAATCAGTATCTAGCTATTGGATTAATTTACATTTATTTCAATCCTAGCAAAATTGTGTATTTTTCAAAATGTTTATTGGCCATTTATACTTTTTCTTTTATGAATTACCTATTCATGCCATTTATTCATCTGCCTATTACTGATTAAAGTTTGTATTGATATTTCAAAGATATATTCTATTTTTATGCAAATTGAAGCATATTATAAATACATACATTTAAACTTGGATCCCTTTCCATATATGTACATCATATACCATGTTGCATTTTATGAAGTTACTATCATTTATTTTGCCAGCCTCTCTCTTGATGGGCATTTAGATTGTTTCCTTTTTTTCCTATGGCAAATAAAAAACAACACAGTTGCAGTTGTGTACTTACTTGATTACATGTATAGAATATTAATAAAATTGTAATTAGCATGTCAATGGGCACATGTATTTCAGATATTGATAGATTTTTCCAGTTTGCTCTTTAAAAATGTGACAGCAATTTACAATCTTAAGAACAGTGTAGGGGGCTTCCCTGGTGGCGCAGTGGTTGAGAGTCCGCCTGCCGATGCAGGGGACACGGGTTTGTGCCCCGGTCCGGGAAGATCCCACATGCCGCGGAGCGGCTGGGCCCGTGAGCCATGGCCGCTGAGCCTGCGCGTCCAGAGCCTGTGCTCCGCAATGGGAGAGGCCACAACAGTGAGAGGCCCACGTAAAGCAAAAAAAAAAAAAAGAACAGTGTAGGAGAGTGTTTGTTCTCTCATACCTTAAGCAGCACTTAAATACTAGGAAATACTTTAATCTCAGGTAATTTGTTCATTTAAAATAATGGTTTAATTAGCAATGTTTGCACTTTTTAAAGTAGAAGTAAGAATGATATTGAAGGTTTTTTGTTATTTTTTTATTGTTAATTTCAAGGAAACAAAGAATCTCTAGCTCCTCATTTGAATAACGAATCTAGTAGAGTCACAGGATTTATTTTAATTTTATGCAAAAAAGAATAAGAAAATCCAAAACTTTCATTTCTTTTTTATACTTTTAAGGAAACAGAGGTAGGTATGATTACTGGTATCAACAGAAATGGAAAACAATAAAGCAGATTTGCAAACTTTCAGAAATTATTCTTTGCATTTCACAACTCATATCATCATTCTCTGAACTCTGCTTATCTGAAAAGTCTCCTCAGTTCAAACAAAGCTTCCAAATACTCTTTAATAATTGGTAACAGAACAGTGTTATACATTCTCATGCAGGTTCCATAGTGGATTACAGAGTATAGTTGATACTTTTGAGAAAGTTCTCAATATACCATGTTATCAGAAAGTGTTTTATGATGTAGTGTCTACTTTTCTGCAGCTGAAGTGGGTGGGGAAAGGAACTTTATTTCTTAAATTTTTGGTATTTATTTCTCCACCAATTAGGGCAGCCTGCAGCTTCAGGGCAAAGCCTAGGAATTGCATTAGTTAGTATAGAGAGGGGGAAATGAAAGCAATTCTCAGAAGCTTAAATTATACAGAATCAAAAGGGAAAAAGAGAATTTTAATAGATGGAGAATGACACGTGATGTTTTACATCTAGGTTTTTTTTTTTTTGCCAGTGTGAATTTTTTGTTCATTAAAAAATAAAGATAATATTTATATTGATATGCATGTTAGGAAAACTGAGTAATTAGATGTCACATGTTCCAAGTAATTTTTTCTAGTTTTCCATTTAAACTTTGACTTTTGTTCATCATGTTTTTACTTACTGCAATAATTTAAACTTCTATGGAGCTTTGAAGTATCGTGCCACACTTTTAAAGGCAATAATGATAAGCTTAGCTTTAGAAAATCTATGGCACTTTAACATACTTTCTCATTCTTGAGTGAATGAAAACGATTTTTCAGTTTAATATTTTATTACTGTGAAAAACATACTTTACATGACACCATGTGTAATGGATAGCAAATTGTATTTCTCCCCTTTTATTACAGTGGATAAATTAATTAATTTACCAGTGCTTATTATATGCCATATTTTAAAGATAATACCATCTTCAGTGTGTATCCATGTTAACATTGCAATTAATGAAATAATGTAATCTTCTAAACTCTGTGGTACTGGAAGTGATGACTTTGCACCTCAAGCTGCTACAGCTCAGTGTGTGTGTGTGTGTGTGTGTGTGTGTGTGTGTGTGTGTGTGTGTGTGTGTGTCTGGAGAGTGGAGGGAAAACAGTGGCAGGATATGGAAGTCGTTTCATTTAGTGGTGTGTTCTTTGTAATTAGTCTGTTTTTCAAACAAAACTGACCTCAGAAGTAGTTTTCCTCATCTAAAGTCAGAGAACTCTCCAAAATTGCCTCTATCACTGTTTATACAAAAGGCGTCATGAAGAGAATATTTAAAGAGAGTGTATAATGAACTTAAACTCAAGATTGTATAAAATGTGGAATAGTAATAAGAATGGAAATTACTAGGTCTGGAGACCTTCAAGATGGCAGAAGAGTAAGACATGGAGATCGCCTTCCTCCCCACATATACATCAGAAATACATCTACATGTGGAACAACTCCTACAGAACATCTACTGAATGCTGGCAGAAGACCTCAGACTTCCCAAAAGGCAACAAACTCCCCACGTACCTGGGTAGGGCAAAAGAAAAAAGAAAAAACAGAGACAAAAGAATAGGGACGGGACCTGCACCTCTGGAAGGGAGCTGTGAAGGAGGAAAGGTTTCCACACACTAAGAAACCCCTTCACTGGTGTAGACAGGGGGTTGCGGGGGGGAAGATTCAGAGCCACGAAGGAGAGTGCAGCAACAGGAGTGCAGAGGGCAAAGCAGAAAGATTCCCGCACAGAGGTTCGGTGCCGACCAGCACTCACCAGCCCAAGAGGCTTGTCTGCTGGGAGCTGAGGCTTCAGAGGTCAGATCCCAGGGAGAGGACTGGGGTTGGCTGCGTGAACACAGCCTGAAGGGGGCTAGTGTGCCACAGCTAGCCAGGAGGGAGTCCAGAAAAAAGACTGGACCTGCCTGAGAGGCAAGAGACCATTGTTTTGAGGAGCGTGAGGAGAGGGGATTCAGAGCACCGCCTAAACGAGCTCCAGAGACGGGTGCGAGCTGCGGCTATCAGCATGGACACCAGAGACGGGCATGAGACGCTAAGGCTGCTCCTGCAGCCACCAAGAAGCCTGTGTGCAAGCACAGGTCACTATCCACAGCTCCCCTCCCAGGAGCCTGTGCAACCCGACACTGCCAGGGTCCCATGATCCAGGGACAACTTCCCTGGGAGAACACATGGCACACCTCGGGCTGGTGCAACATCACGCCGGCCTCTGCCACTGCAGGCTTGCCCCGCATTCCGTACCCATCCTTCCCCATGGCCTGAGTGAGCCAGAGCCCCCTAATCAGCTGCTCCTTTAACCCCATCCTGTCTGAGCAAAGAGCAGATGCCCTCAGGTGACCTACACACAGAGGCAGGGCCAAATCTAAAGCTGAACCCCAGGAGCTGTGCGAACAAACAAGAGAAAGGGAAATTTCTCCCAGTAACCTCAAGAGCAGCAGACTAAATCTCCACAATCAACTTAATGTATCCTGCATCTGTGGAATATCTGAATAGACAATGAATGATCCTAAAACTGAGCCAGTGGACTTTCTGAGCAGCTGTAGACTTGGGGTTTGCTTTCTGAATCTAGTTTGTTTCTGGTTTTATGTTTATCTTAGTTAGTATTTAGAGTTTATTATCATTGGTAGATTTGTTTATTGATTTCATTGCTCTCTTCCTTTTTTTAAAAATATAGATATGTATTTTTTTTTCATTTTTCTCTTTCTGTGAGTGTGTATCTGTATGCCTCTTTGTGTGATTTTGTCTGTATAGCCTTGCTTTCACCATTTGTCCTAGGGTTCTGACTGTCACTTTATATTTTTTTATTTTTTACTTTTAATAATTTTTCTTCTTAAGAATTATGTTTTACTTTAATAACTTTATTTTATCCTACTTTATTTTATCTTCTTTTTTCTTTCTTCCTTTCTCTTTCTTCTTTCCGTTCTTCCTTCCTTTCTTCCTTCCTTTCTTTCTAACTTTCTTCCTTCCTTTCTT
>NC_041214.2:115775015-115777031 GCF_002837175.3 Physeter macrocephalus | reverse complement strand
TTTCTTTCTTTCTTTCTTTCTTTCTTTCTTTCTTTCTTTCTTTCTTTCTTTCCTTCTTTCTTTCTTTTCTTTCTTTTCTCCCTTTTCTTCTGATCCGTGTGGCTAACAGGGTCTTGGTGCTCTGGCCACGTGTCAGGCCTGTGTCTCTGACCTGGGAGAGACGAGTTCAGGACATTGGTCCATCAGAGACCTCCTGGCTCCAAATATTTGTCTGTATAGCTTTGCTTTTACCATTTGTCCTAGGGTTCTGTCTGTTATTTTCTTTTTCTAGTATATTTTTTAGCCCTTGCTATCATTGGTGGATTTGTTTTTTGGTTTGGTTCCTCTCTTCTTTTTTCTTTCGTTTGTTTTTATTACTTTTTAATTTTTTAATTTTTAATAAATTAAAAATCCCAGAGATCTCCATCTCAACACTAAGACCCAGCTCCACTCAACAACCAGGAATCTACAGTGCTGGAAACCCTATGCCAAACAACTAGCAAAACAGGAACACAACTCCACCCTTAGCAGAGAGGTTGCCTAAAATCATATTAAGGTCACAGACACCCCAAAACACAACACCAGACGTGGTCCTGCCCACCAGAAAGACAAGATCCCACCTCATCTACCAGAACACAGGCACCAGTCCCCTCCACCAGGAAGCCTACACAGCCCACTGAACCAACCTTAGCCACTGGGGGCAGACACCAAAAACAACGGGAACTACGAACCTGCAGGCTGCAAAAAGGAGACCCCAAACACATAAGATAAGCAAAATGAGAAGACAGAAAAACACACAGCAGATGAAGGGGCAAGGTAAGAACCCACCAGACCAAACAAATGAAGAGGTAATAGGCAGTCTACCTGAAAAAGAATTCAGAGTAATCGTAGTAAAGATGATCCAAAATCTCAGAAATAGAATGGACAAAATACAAGAAAGTTTTAACAAGGACCTAGAAGACCTAAAGAGCAAACAAACAATGATGAACAACACAATAAATGAAATTAAAAATTCTCTAGAAGGAAAATAGCAGAATAACTGAGGCAGAAGAACGGATAAGTGACCTGGAAGACAAAATAGTGGAAATAACTACTGCAGAGCAGAATAAAGAGAAAAGAATTAAAAGAATTGAGGACAGTCTCAGAGACATCTGGAACAACATTAAATGCAACAACATTCGAATTATAGGGGTCCCAGAAGAAGAGAAGAAGAAAGGGACTGAGAAAATATTTGAAGAGATTATAGTTAAAAACTTCCCTAACATGGCAAAGGAAATAGTCAATCAAGTCCAGGAAGCGCAGAGATCCCATACAGGATAGATCCAAGGAGAAACATGCCAAGACACATATTAAACAAACTATCAAAAATTAAATACAGAGAAAAAATATTAATAGCAGCAAGGGAAAAAAAACAAATAACATACAAGGGAATCCCCATAAGGTTAACAGCTGATCTTTCAGCAGAAACTCTGCAAACAAGAAGCGAGTGGCAGGACATATTTAAAGTGATGAAAGGGAAAAACCTACAACCAAGATTACGCTACCAAGCAAGGATCTCATTCAGATTCGATGGAGAAATTAAAACTTTAACAGACAGAAAGAGCTCAGAGTATTCAGCACCACCAAACCAGCTTTACAAAAAATGCTAAAGAAACTTCTCTAGGCAGGATACAGAAGAGAAGGAAAAGACCTACAAAAACAAACCCAAAACAATTAAGAAAATGGTAATAGGAACATACATATCGATAATTACCTTAAATGTAAATGAATGGATTAAATGCTCCAACCAAAAGACATAGACTGGCTGAATGGGTACAAAAACAAGATCTGTATATATGCTGTCTACAAGAGACCCACTTCAGACTTAGGGACACATACAGACTGAAAGTGAGGGAATGGAAAATGATATTCCATGCAAATGGAAATCAAAAGAAAGCTGGAATAGCAATACTCATATCACATAAAATAGACTTTAAAATAAAGAATGTTACAGGAGACAAGGAAGGACACTACATAATGATCAAGGGATCAATCCAA
>NC_041214.2:115705825-115774970 GCF_002837175.3 Physeter macrocephalus | reverse complement strand
ATAATGATCAAGGGATCAATCCAAGAAGAAGATATAACAATTGTAAATATTTATGCACCCAACATAGGATCACCTCAATACATAAGGCAAGTGGTAACAGCCATAAAAGGGGAAATCGACAGTAACACAATCATAGTAGGGGACTTTAACATCCCACTTTCACCAATGGACAGATCATCCAAAATGAAAATAAATAAGGAAACACAAGCTTTAAATGACACATTAAATAAGATGGACTTAATTGATATGTATAGGACATTCCATCCAAAAACAACAGAATACACTTTCTTCTCAAGTGCTCAAGGGCCATTCTCCAGGATAGATCATATCTTGGTCACAAATCAAGCCTTGGTAAATTTAAGAAAATTGAAATCATATCAAGTGTCTTTTCCGATCACAATGCTATGAGACTATATATCAATTAAAGGAAAAAATCTGTAAAAAATACAAGCACATAGAGGTAAACAATACACTACTAAATAACCAAGAGATCACTGAAGAAATCAAAGAGGAAATCAAAAAATACCTAGGAAAAAATGACAATGAAACCACGATGACCCAAAAGCTATGGCATGCATCAAAAGCAGTTCTAAGAGGGAAATTTATAGCAATACAATCCTACCTCAAGAAACAAGAAACATCTCAAATAAACAACCTAACCTTACACCTGAAGCAATTAGAGAAAGAAGAAAAAAAACCCCAAAATTAGCAGATGGAAGGAAATCATAAAGATCACATGAGAAATAAATGAAAAAGAAATGAAGAAAACAATAGCAAAGATCAATAAAAGTAAAAGCTGGTTCTTGGAGAAGATAAACAAAATTGATAAACCATTAGCCAGACTCATCAAGAAAAAAAGGGAGAATACTCAGATCAATAGAATTAGAAATGAAAAAGGAGAGGTAACAGCTGACACTGCAGAAATACAAAGGATCATGAGAGATTACTACAAGCAACTATATGCCAATCAAAAGGACAACCTGGAAGATATGGACAAATTCTAAGAAAAGCACAACCTTCCAAGACTGATCCAGGAAGAAATAGAAAATATGAACAGACCAATCACAAGCACTGAAATTGAGACTGTGATTAAAAATCTTCCAACAAGCAAAAGCCCAGGACCAGATCGCTTCACAGGCAAATTCTATCAAACATTTAGAGAAGAGCTAACACCTATCCTTCTCATACTCTTCCAAAACATAGCAGAGGAAGGAACACTCCCAAACTCATTCTACAAGGCCACAATCACCCTCACACCAAAACCAGACAAAGATGTCACAAAGAAAGACTACTCCAGCCCAATATCACTGATGAACATAGATGCAAAAATCCTCAACAAAATACTAGCAAACAGAATCCAACAGCACATTAAAAGGATCATAATCATGATCAAGTGGGATTTGTCCCAGGAATGCAAGGATTCTTCAATATATGCAAATCAATCAATGTGATACACCATATTAACAAATTAAAGGAGAAAAAACATGTGATCATCTCAATAGATGCAGAAAAAGCTTTCAACAAAATTCAACACCCATTTATGAAAAAAACCTCCAGAAAGTAGGCAAAGAGAACTTACCTCAACATAATAAAGGCCATACATGACAAACCCACTGCTAACATTGTTCTCAATGGTGAAAAACTGGAAACATTTCCTCTAAGATCAGGAACAAGACAAGGTTGCCCACTCTCACCACTATTATTCAAAATAGTTTTGGAAGTTTTAGCCACAGAAATCAGAGAAGAAAAAGAAATAAAAGGTATCCAAATCGGAAAAGAAGAAGTAAAACTGTCACTGTTTGCAGATGACATGATACTATACATAGAGAATCCTAAAGATGCTATGAGCAAACTACCAGAACTAATCAATGAATTTGGTAAAGTACCAGGGTACAAAATTAGTTCACAGAAATCTCTTTCACTCCTATACACTAAAGATGAAAAATCTAAAAGAGAAATTAAGGAAACACTCCAATTTGCCATTGCAACAAAAAGAATAAAATACATAGGAATAAACCTCCCTAAGGAGACAAAAGACCTGTATGCAGAAAAGTATAAGACAAGGAAAGAAATTAAAGATGATACAAACAGATGGAGAGATATACCATGTTCTTGGATTAGAAGAATCAACATTGTGAAAACGACTATACTATGCAAAGCAATCTACAAATTCAATGCAATCCCTATCACACTGCCAATGGCATTTTTCACAGAACTAGAACAAAAATTTCACAATTTGTATGGAAACACAAAAGACCCCGAATAACAAAAGCAAACTTCAGAAAGAAAAACGGAGCTAGAGGAATCAGGATCCAGGAATTCAGACTATACTACAAAGCTACAGTAATCAAGACAATATGGTACTGGCACAAAAACAGAAATATAGATCAATGGAACAGGATAGAAAGCCCAGAGATAAACCCACACACCTATGGTCACCTCATTTTTGATAAATGAGGCAAGAATATACAGTGGAGAAAAGACAGCCTCTTCAATAAGTGGTGCTGGGAAAACTGGATAGCTACTTATAAAAGAATGAAATTAGAACACTTCCTAACACCATACACAAAAATAAACTCAAAATGGATTAAAGACCTAAGTGTAAGGTCAGACACTATAAAACTCTTAGAGGAAAACATAGGCAGGACCCTCTATGACATAAATCACAGCAAGATCCTTTTTCACCCACCTCCTAGAGAAATGGAAATTAAAAAAAATAAACAAATGGGACCTAATGAAACTTAAAGGCTTTTTCACAGCAAAGGAAACCGTAAAGAAGATGAGGATTGCTGTGAAAAAGCTTTTTCATTCCTTTATATGTCGCTGTCTAGTTTTCCCAGCACCACTTACTGAAGAGGCTGAAGACGAAAAGACACCCCTCAGAATGAGAAAAAAATATTTGTAAATGAGCAAGTGACAAAGGATTAATCTCCAAAATTTACAAGCAGCTCATGAAGCTCAATATTGGAAAAACAAACAACCCAATCCAAAAATGAGCAGAAGACCTAAATAGACATTTCTCCAAAGAAGATATACAGTATGTCAACAAACACATGAAAGGATGCTGAACATCACTAATCATTAGAGAAATGCAAATCCAAACTACAGTGAGGTATCACCTCACACCAGTTCGAATGGCCATCATCAAAAAATCTAGAAACAATAAATGCTGGACAGGGTGTGGAGAAAAGGGAACCCTCTTGCACTGTTGGTGGGAATGTAAATTGATACAGCCACTAGGGAGAACAGTATGCAGGTTCCTTAAAAAACTGAATATAGAACTGCCATACAGCCCAGCAATCCCACTACTGGGCATATACCCTGAGAAAACCATAATTCAAAAAGAGTCATGTACCACAACGTTCCTTGCAGCTCTATTTACAATAGCCAGGACATGGATTCAACCTAAGTGCCCATCGACAGATGAATGGATAAAGAAAATGTGGTACATATATATAATGGAATATCACACAGCCATAAAAAGAAACGAAATTGAGTTATTTGTAGTGAGGTGGGTGGACCTAGAATCTGTCATTCAGAGTGAAGTAAGAAAGAGGAAAAACAAGTACCGTATGGTAACACATATATATGGGATCTTAAAAAAAAAAGTGGTTCTGAAGAACCTAGGGGCAGGACAGCAATAAAGACACAGATATAGAGAATGGACTTGAGGACACGGGAATGGGGAAGGGTAAGCTGGGACAAAGTGAGAGAGTGGCATGGACATATATACACTACCAAATGTAAAATAGATAACTAGTGGGAAGCAGCCATATAGCACAGGGAGATCAGCTCGGTGGTTTGTGAACACCTAGAAGGGTGGTAAATGGAGGGTGGGAAGGAGACACAAGATGGAGGACATATGGGGATATATGTATATTTATAGCTGATTCACTTTGTTATAAAGCAGAAACTAGCACACCATTGTAAAGCAATTATACTCCAGTAAAGGTGTTAAAAAAAGGGAAAAGTAAATAACAATAAAGTGGATTTAAATAATATTTTTTGCATCAAATGAAAAAAATAGAAATCACTAGGTCTATAGAATACAGGTGATGACTTCTTGGTATTTCACAAATTGAACACAAAAAAGTAGCTGACACTGAGAAATGAACATTCTCCTGAACTGTTAATTTAAGAGTATATAGTATGCTTATATATAAAGTATACACGTGTATATATTTATTAATTTGAGCATTTGTGACAATGAATAGGCTTATACACTATATAGTTTCAGAGTTACATTTACACTATAGGATGAGAAACAGTTGCAAAAATAACTACATACTCTTTTTTAAAGCCTGAAGGAGATTTGCTATAGTTTTTGCCTACTATTTTTATTAAAAGTGAAGGTGTTTTGCTGTAGTTTTGTTATGTTTTCCTCAGTAAAATGTCAGTATCATATATAATACTAATAAAGAAAAAAATTTCTGTCAATTTAGTACTAGAGAGAAGACATAAGCAGATTTCAGAATTCTCTTGGTCTAATCAGCACTTTAACAGAGACATTAATGTAGGATGAGTGAGTCTATTAAATAAGGCACAAACTGATAAAAATTTTAAAATATCCCCCAAAATAATAAGAAAAATTTAAAACAAATTATAACTTTAAAGATGAAGGGGTAACTATTTTAAAATGTAAAGAGCTTTTTAAAATTGAAGTATAGTTGATTTACAGTATTGTGTTAGTTTCAGGTATAGAGCAACGTGATTCAGTTATATGTATATATATATTTTTGTTTTTAGATTATTTTCCATTATAGGTTATTACAAGATACTGAATATAGCTCCCTGTGTTATACAGTAAATCTTTGTTGCTTATCTATTTTATGTATAGTAGTTTGTATCTGTTAATCCCATACTCCCAATTTTTTTTAACATCTTTATTGGAGTATCATAGCTTTACAGTGGTGTGTTAGTTTCTGTTTTATAACAAAATGAATCAGCTATACATATACATATATCCCCATATCTCTTCCCTCTTGTGTCTCCCTCCCTCCCACCCTCCCTATCCCACCCCTCTAGGTGGTCACAAAGCACCGAGCTGAGCTCCCTGTGCTATGCGGCTGCTTCCCACTAGCTATCAGTTTTACATTTGGTAGTGTATATATTTCCATGCCGCTCTCTCACTTCTTCCCAGCTTACCCTTCCCCCTCTCTATGTCCTCATACTCCTAATTTATTATTCCCCCACTCACTCCCTTTCCCCTTTGGTTACCGTAAGTTTGTTTTCTATGTCTGTGAGTCTGTTTCTGTTTTGTATTTAGAGTCATGTGTATTATTTTTTACATTCCATACATAGGTGATATCATATAATATGTCTTTCTCTGCCTGACTTACCTTACTTAGTATGGCATACTCTAGGTCCATCAATGTTGCTGCAAATGGCAGTATTTCATTCTTTTTTATGTCTGAGTAATATTCCATTGTGTGTGTACGTGTGTGCATGTGTGTGTATATGCCACATTTTCTTAAACCAATTATCTGTTGATGGACACTTGTTTCCATGTCTTGGCTATTGTAAATAGTGCTGCGATGAACATTGGAATGCATGTATCTTTTTGATGTAGAGTTTTCATCTTTTCTGGTTATATGCCCAGGAGTGGGATTGCTGGATCATATGGTAGCTCTATTCTTAGTTTCTTAAGGAATCTCCATACTGTTTTCCATAGTGGTTGTACCAATTAATATGCCCAACAGTAGTGTAGGAGGGTTCCCTTTTCTCCACACCTTCTCCAGCATTTGTTATTTGTAGGCTTGTTGATGATAGCTATTCTGACCAGTGTGAGGTGATACTTCATTGTGGTTTTGATTTGCATTTCTCTAATTAGCGATGTTGAGCATCTTTTCATGTGCCTATCGGCCATCTGTTTGTCTTCTTTGGAGAAGTGTCTTTTTTGGTCTACTGCCCAATTTTTGATTGGGCTATTTGTTTTTTGATATTGAGTTGTATAAGCTGTTTGTATATTTTGGATCATAACCCCTTGCTGGTCACATTTTTTGCAAATATTGTCTCTCATTCCATAGGTTGTCTTTTTGTTTTGTTGATGGTTTCCTTTGCTGTGCACAAGCTGTTAAGTTTGATTAGGTTCCATTTGTTTATTTTTGCTTTTAATTTTTTTGTCTTGGGAGACTGATCTAAGAAAATATTGCTATGATTTATGTCAGAGAATGTTTGGCCTATGTTCTCTTCTAGGAGTTTTATGGTGTCATGTCTTGTATTTAGGTCTTTGAACCATTTCTAGTTTATTTTTGTATGTGGTGTGAAGGAGAGTTCTAATTTCACTGATTTACATGCAGCTGTCCAGCTTCCCCAACACCACTTGCTAAAGAGACTGTCTTTTCTCCATTGTATATTTTTGCCTCCTTTGTCAAAGATTGAATTGACAGTAGGTGTGTGGAAATATAAAGAGCTTTTAAAAATTATTTTAAAAACAGTACAGTCCCAATGAAAAATCAAAGGACAAAAACAGGCAGTTCAAACAAATATATGAAAAAGCTAATATATATAATAAAAATGTTCAAACTTACTGTTATTAAATATAAATTAATACTCAGTGAGATAAGTGTTTGTTCCTGTCAAATGAATGCATATTCTTTAAATATTTATACTTTTTTTCCTGTCCAGAGTAGATTGAAATGATACACTTATACACTTTTGATGTGAATATACAGTAAAATTATCATTTCACTACAGGATAGTCATGTCCTTTGCCAGTATAGCAAGAGACCTTCATATACTTTGACAATGTGATTTCGCTTCTAAAGATACTTGCACACATGGAGATTAGTACTTATGTTTACTCTAATATTATTTAAAGAGAAAAAAATCCAAATATCCAAATAAAAGCAATTGTTTATCAATATGATGGCAATGAAATATTCGTGCATCCATTAAAATTGTATTTTAAAATTAATGATAAGAGATAATGCTGACCACATCTTGATGAAAGAAAATTTTAGGGAACAAAATTTATATATCAACCTAGAACAATATTTGAACATCTGCATCAAAAGTTCCGAAACAAAATTTATCAAATTATTAGATGTTTATCTTTGTGTATTGGGTTGTATGTGATTTATTTGACATTACACATTATTTCCAATTTTCAAAAATGAGCACATATTACTTTTAATATTTGAAAAATACAAATACACTATTATAAAACATTTATGAATTAGATATGGGATTTACACATGTAGAAAGCAGAAAATGTGCAAAATAGCCTAAGTTATTTATTTCATTTAATCCTTAAGTCAATTATGTATTTTATATAACACTTGTTTTCATAAGTATCTAGTATGAGGATAAAAATATTCACCAAATGTAAATCACATTTTACCATTTTTAAACTGTTTTCAGCATCAGCTGTGTTCAGTTTTTTCCCTTGCTTTATCAATGTCCTATGTTGTCAGGATATTGGCCGTGGATACCATTTTTTTTAACTTGCATTTAGAAAACCTGTATTTAGTTTCAGTGCAAATAATTATTGCTTTTTAGTATAAAATTCTACTATTTATGCTGTAGATTTTGTTCCAGATCTGCTAATTGCCTATAAGAATGGATGGCCATGCACATAACACATGTAAAGTAAAAATGCTCATGAAAACTTACTCTTATCTTTGGCCTGGGACGCGATCGGCATATGTTTTTGTTCTTTTATATTCTGTCAAAGCTGCCACTACATAACATTAAATTTACTCAGTATTGACTGACAACTTGTTTTCACACATTTTTAAATGTAATGTATTAAAGTTCATAGACTCCTATAACTGTATGTTGAGAGCAGTCTGGTAAAATTTAACAGCCTTCAGTATTTCTTATAGTTTCACATTTCTTCTTGTGTTAAAAATATTTAAATTAGAAAGTGCTTTGGCTTTATGATATATAATAAAATATATTCTAATCCCCAAGCTTGTCCATTCTAATTTAATATTTCATTCTATAATTCAGATCTATCACATAAGAGCAAACCATTTTAACCTCGGCTAATTCATTTGTCATAAGAATTAACAATTATTTTGTGCTTAACCTCCTTCAGATTATTTCAACAAACGTGTTTTATGAAGATAGATGCTGCCTCAAAGCCACTTTCCTTACCATTATCATACATTTTTGGAAACGTTTTTAAAACTTCCATTTCCTTATCTCTACCTGGCCATTTCCAATTTATATCTTAATCATGAGTGTTTTATAGAATCATGCTTTAGTGACAGTGATCTCACAGCTAATTTCAGTATCCCCCCCTTTGTTTTTAAAAATGAAGAGTATTAACTTTTAATAACTATTAACCAGCGGCCATGGCTCACGGGCCCAGCCGCTCCGCGGCATGTGGGATCCTCCCGGACCGGGGCGCGAACCCGGTTCCCCTGCATCGGCAGGCGGACGCGCAACCACTGCGCCACCAGGGAAGCCCGAGTATTAACTTTTAATAACTATTAACCAGTTGTTAATTTTGACTCTGTTTGGAGGTATCTCTTTTCCATGTCACATGCTTATTATGCTCATCATTTTCACTGTGTCTACAAAACTTCTGGTATACGGCATAACAAGATTTGTCCTGAGCTTCTTACCTTTTTATTTTTACCTACCACTTTTCTCTATAGTGCTTTTATCAAGCTGTTATGTTCATAATTAACAGGTCTTTTTTCTATTCCTAAACTTGTTCCTTCAATTAATATCTATACTTCTTATATTTAGTACTATCCACAAATGAATGTTTACTACCACTGTATACCTTTCTTTCAAATACATATTTCCACTTTTAGAAATTTATTCAACAGTCATATTCACACAAATTTGCAAACTTAAATACACAAAGATAATCACTGAAACATTATTTGTAATGTTAAATAATGAAAAAAATCTAAGTATTCCCCAATAGAAAAATGAGTAAATTAGATTATTGTATATACATACCTTGAATTCTGTTTAGCCAGTGAAAAGACTAAGGTAAGTCTGAGGTTGAAAGCTGTCTGTGATATGGGGCAAAGTGAAAAAAACAACTAATAAACTATATGAATCCATTTTAGTTTAAAATAGAAATTGTATGTGTGTGTTATGTGTTTGCAAGTGGTTATTAATGCATATAAGGTGTCTGATAGATGTAGGTCAGACTGTTAAAATGCTCCTTCAAGGGTTTAGGTAGAAACAATGCTTTTTATTTCTTAAAGCTTTATACACACACACACACACACACACACACACACACACACAGAAGAGACCCTATTATATTGATAGTACTGAGAAAAATATTAAACAATTCATTTTAGTAAACTCACTCTCTTTTGCTGTCAATTTTATTTATAATGTTCCTATATGGAAGCAATTTTATTCTACTTTTCATCCCTTGCAAAACACCAATTGTTAAAGATATTTGCATCATTCATGACAAAAATGGCAGATAGAGGCCAATACCCTTGACTTTTCCTACTCTATCTTTCCCTGTAAAGTACTTATACACCACACACACGTGTGCGCCCGTGCGTGCACTCACACATGCACATTTAGAGAATTCTACTACCCTGTAATAACACAAACTCCTCCAACTTTTCTTCATTGTTGTACTAGAAATGTTATTCTGTATTCTCTGCCTTTTGCATGATGCACAAAGTCCTTTTCTCACTGAGTCTAAACCAACTACAGGCATGACTTTAAATTCATGCAGGCAGCCTATGTTCTTTGCAGCTACCCTTCTTGCTGTCTGGAATTCCTCTCAATTTCTGTTTGAATATATTTATGTAATTGCTGTATTTATAGATAATGTTGATTATAGGATTTTTAAAAAATTAGTTTATACGAGGCTCTAGGACATGGACTTTGTGACACAGAAGACAATAACCCTTTAGTGTCTGACATAGTTTTGTGTACTCTGTGACCTCAGGATAAATATGTGAAAGGTGAAAATAATTTATACATCACACTTCCTTGCCTATCATTATTTTAAAACTTTATTTATCTAAATATTACAAAGATCACTTATAAATCGAAAGATAATTTTTAAGAAAGATCTTAGACTTCATTAGCAAAATAATACATTTCATGGTTTGAATAATACCATAGAAATAGTTTCAGCACTTCAAAGTTCTATGTATAATACCAGTTGAGCATTAAAATATTTTAAAACCACAACATGTATGATTACTTCAAAATATTCCATTTTGAAATGACTTCCAGTAACAATTTATGACTTGTTCTTATACTTAGCTTAATATGATCAAGTAAGTAAAAATTTTATAAAGAAATGCTTCTTTCACCAAAAAGCAATTTATATCAGTTGTATGTATGGTCAGAATATGGAAGCTTCATTCTGTTTTTAAACATCATGCCACGAACTCAACCTTAGGAACTGTATGTCTTCTACTTGCCAACTCTCCCTTTTGCTCATCATAGTTTGAGTGATGGAGTTAAAGAACGTTGACAAACTGAGTCAAAATTTATATCAAACGAAGTATGCTGCTATAAACATAAGTGACACAGCACATGGTCGGCATGTTCATGTACAGTGATTCTTTGATAAAATGGCTGGACATGGTCTTAAGCAAGTCGCTTTGGGGGAACTGAAGAGTATCTAGTTCTCAGTGATATATACTTTAAATGAGTCAGACATCAAAGCAGCTTGTTTATGGCCTAATATAATACCTTTCACAGGTTCACATTTCATTTATAGACCATAAAGAATGTTACCAAAAATAATTTACTATACAAAGACAGATAAAATAGAGTTATAGGATGAGTGAAATGTTACTGTATAATTGGGTTTGTTGTTTCTATTTAATTTACACTTTACTATGTATTATAGGCCTCAGAAACAAAATTGAGCTTTTATTCAGCTTTTATTTTAACTTGTTAAAATACTTTTCATTTCTTTTTTAGTTTGAGTATATTTCTCTCATACCAATAAAATAAAGTAAGAAGTTCGCTCTTTGAAATTGATGAGATAAAATTTAAAATTCCCATTTGAGAGCTATTTATTTATATAATGACAACATAACTTAAAATTATTTTAACATTCTCTGAAATTATCAGGTTAATACAAAACCAATATGTAATTACAATCTTAAAGTCGTGAGCTATAATGTCTTCTTCATGCTGAAATTTAAAAATTCTGTGTGTAACAAAGGCCTCATCTCCTTCAGTATTTGTATTCAACTATAATTTAGATACAGGCATATCTCACTTTATTGCACTTTGCTTTGCTGTGCTTCACAGATACTGCATTTTTTTATGAATTGAAAGTTTGTAGCAACCCTGTATCGAACAAGTCTATCCATCCCATTTTTCCAACAGAATTTGCTCACTCCGTGTCTCTGTTGCATTTTGATAATTCTCACAATATTTTAAACTTTTTCATTATTATTATATTTGTTATAGTGATCTGTGATTAGCGATCTTTGGTGTTACTATTGCAAAAACATTACAATTCATCGAAGGCTCAGATTTTATGGTTAGCATTTTTAGCAATAAAATGTGTTTTAATTAAGGTATATATATTGTTTTGTTGAACATAATGCTATTGCAAACTTAATAGAGTACAATGTAGTATAAACACAACTTTTATATGCACTGGGAAACCAGAATATATGTGTGACTTGCTTTACTACTGTGCTTTGGAACCAAACCTGGAATATCTCTGATACGCCTGTATCTGCCAAGCAGGCATTTCTTAGTTTACTTGTATTGTACTTACTAAAAAACAATTTTGAAATTTACTGATTTTTAAAAAATATCAAATTTTAAAGCAACACAAATATTAAATATTTTATATGTAGTTTAGTGTTTAATCTACTAGTTTTACAATATAAAAGTTATTATTGTCCTACTCTCTACAGTGATACACTTAGAAAATGGAAAGTGTATTAAGTTACAAAGCTTACCAGGAAATATAAACATAAATATATATACTTACAGGAGGACAGACAGACAGACACATATTGGCAATTATTTTTTAATATTCATTGGTTATATTTTATTATTTAATATTTCAAACATCTTAAAGATTTAAATATCTACTTAAATAATAATGATTCAATAAAATTATACCAGAGAGAAAAATCAAAAGATTTTGTACATGAAGAATTTCTTATTCTTGTGATGAATAAATTTTAATAAATTACTAATTTTAATATCTAAAAATATACTAATCTATAATTTATAGCATTTTAAAAGTCTCAATTTTAGCCTATCATCAAATTGCATATTATCAAAATTATTTTAAGAGCAATTAAATATTTTGGGATTATTACTGTAGAAATAGGACTCAAAGCTTTTGGGATCCCTGCAGAACATGCTGAATATAGTTCAGTAGGAAAACAGACTTATGTTTCATGATGTGAGCACATCACAAAGGAGCCTTGCCTTCTGTCCAGGCACCACCCTTTGCTAGAGAAAAGTTTAATGACTGGTTTTGGGAATGCCTAACCTACGGGAGGAAAAAGACCCAGATGTTTAAAAGAGCAGGAATTTTTCTGGCTCTAGGTGAGGTGGGTTCTTGGAAATTGAGAAGGACAGTAGCAGCCTCTGTGCATGGAATATCCTCCATTCTCCCACACTGCAGCAAGCACTGGAGCTGCTTGGTGCAGATATTTCTCATGGAGGTGTATTTCTGAAGACTGAACCTCAAGTACAGTAGCCTGGGAATAACAACAAGGGCACATCACCTATATTTAGCATGAGGAATGGGTTTGATGATCAGACCCAGGAGACTTGGATGAGAATATCAGTTGAACTGAAAACTCATCTCTTTTCCCAAGATTTCTGTACTGTGTAAGAAGCCAGAGATACTTTATGACCTAAACAGAGGGAAAAGGGCCTGCCATCTAGGCAGATAGGTATTCAGAGCCAGATTTAATTGATTTCGAGAATGGAAGATAAAAGATTTAAGTTAATTTTCACCTGAGTAATGTGGAGCAAATGATACTCATTGCAAGGATTTGCATGTTAAAGTGGAACATGTTAACTGCATTCTCAGTTATTGCTTCATCTCAGACAATAAGTAGTAGTGAATAGCTGCTCACCAATGTTCATTCCCTTCATGGAAGGGGAGTTTTAACTGGCAAGGTGTTAAGGACTCTGCTGATGAAGTCTCTTTACTATTCAATGCAATCATTATCAGCACAGCTTTTATTTATTGAGTGCTGACAGTCCAGAGCAATTTAAAAATATTTGTGCTCTTATTTCCCATGAAAATATTTTTCAGTTGAGGAAATATTCAGAGGCTATAAATCACATGCTAAGGTCACAGCATGGGTAAGTGGAAGCCCCAGGATTTAAATTGAAGTTTATTTTATTCTAAAGTCCATACTGGAATTTCAGTCATTATAACTTGCTGGACAATTAATTTTGGCAAATACCAAGAATTATCCATGTGAAAAGGTCACTCGGCCTTCCCTGGGACTCACTCTGTCTCCGTTAGATACCATGAGCTGTACTATCTTCCACCTCTGTCAGGTCTCTGGAGAAACATGCTTGAACTTCTGCTATGTGGCTAATATGTGCTCTCAGTGCTTCATTTCTGTCAGTATTGTTCCTTGCATTTACCTATCTGATGACACAGATTTCCTGGAACATACTTTTGTTTTTGATGTTTTTATTCCCTCTGCTTCTACTTCGCTTCCAATTTCTTCTGTTCTTAGTCTTCTGAATTATTTCCCACCTTAGATCTCAGTGCCTGCCTTGGAAGGGATTGTGTTTGACCCATCCCTTTTTGCTTTGATTGTCAGCCCCTAACAACTTCTCCCAGTATCTGTGTCCCTGGATTCCCCCAAATGCTAAACACCCACTCAATCCACCAAAACGTGGTGTGCTTAACATTCCATATGGAAAAGATCCTAGATAAAAGCAACCTCTAGATGTGACACTCCAGACACTAAGGAAATTTGGGAAAAGGAATGCTGATGGTGTAGCACAGTCTGTTTCTAAAGGCACATTCAATGTGTTTTATAACCAATAAGACATTGAATAGATCCTGGACAAGAGCAAAATCCTTGGCACCTTCTTTCATGCCAAGGTTACTTGCCAGATCTTAGAGAGGATCGGATAAAGGAAATCAGGTTAGAGACGAGTGTGGCAGAGTAGCTACTCGAGAAGTTTGGATACCAGGTATTTACCAATTGGTAGAGAAGTATTTCATACTTTGGCAACCTGTAGGGTTGTACCAGTGAGTGCTGGCAGAATATAAGCTCTGACTCTTACATGTCTGAAAAACAAAGAAACAATAGAGTCACAGATATAGAAAACAGTCTTATGGTTATCAGGGGGAAAGATGGGGGAGGGATAAATTGGGAGATTGGGATTGACATATACACACTACTATATATAAAATAGATAACTAATAAGGACCAGCTGTATAGCTCAGGGAACTCTACTCAATACTCTGTAATGACCTATATGGGGAAAGAATCTAAAAAGAGTGGATATATACATATGTATAACTGATTCATTTTGCTGTACAGCAGAAAGTAATACAACACCGTAAATCAACTATACTCCAATTAAATAAATAAATAAATATCAAACCTCTTAATGAGATGCTGAATATTACATGATCTTTTCACAGTCCACTTTTCTAACTATTGATGACATAATTTTTACAAATTAAAATAGTACCCGAGGGCTTCCCTGGTGGCGCAGTGGTTGAGAGTCTGCCTGCCGATGCAGGGGACACGGGTTCGTGCCCCGGTCCGGGAAGATCCCACATGCCGCGGAGCGGCTAGGCCCGTGAACCATGGCCGCCGACCCTGCGCGTCCAGAGCCTGTGCTCCGCAACGGAAGAGGCCACAACAGTGAGAGGCCCGCGTACCACAAAATAAAATAAAATAAAATAAAAAATTAAAATAGTACCTGAGTCAGTGGTCTATGTACTTATTTTTCTCTGATAATTTTTATCCACTGATGCTTCTACTGATGGAATGTGACCAATCTGAAACTCATGCAAAATAGGTTTCCCCTTGATATTCTCCACAAAATGGAGAGAATTACAGGGTCTCGGAAGTCTGTCATTTTTTCTTTCTGTATAAATGGAGCTCCCTAAACAAAGGGAGCTCCCTAAACAAATTGAAATTGAACTCTCTAGACCTATTTTATGAATCTGAGTATCAGTAGCTTTAAACCCTATGATATGTAAATAGTATTAAAATCTTCTGTCATTATTCACAGGCTGCACAGCAGGGCCCGCTTCCACCTTAGGAATCTCTGGAAGTGGAAAAATGACTTTTTCAGAGCATTTGGAAACCCATCAAACTATAACCACTTAGAAAGCTGAGCAATTCATAAGTTTTATGATATATCTAGCTTCAAAAACTGATGCAATGCAGAATTAATTGAAAACACACAGGAAGATTATTTTTACCACTTCCTAAGGAACAGAGCATTATAAATTATATTGAAATCTTGTCTGTGTGTTTAATTGCTGAGTAGAGCACTGCAATTGATAGTTTAAGTACTAATTATTTTAATGTGATTATATTTAATTATTACAATTGCTATTCATATCTTATGTCCTAATAGACATCAAGGGGCTTTTGCACAAAATTATTATATTCTTCTCATGCTAGAAAACAGAATGGGGAATTTATCTTAGTTTAGTTGAAATGAGCTATTTGGTACTTCATTTATTTCAAAATGAAATGTTACTAATTCCTTTTTTTGATCAGAATATTTTATAACAAATGCTGTGAAACTCTTTGAAATTAAAAAAAATAGAAATAGTGTGGATTCTCTTTATGTGAATTATGACTTTGAACATTGTTTACTTGTAGATCACACTATAAATTCACATCTTTTTTCTCCTGTTGGGCATTACTCTATAGAGAAAGGGGTGGTTAGACATTGTGATTTTTTTTTTTTACTCTCAGTTTATAATGTGTGGCGATATATTCAGCTCAGTAAGTGTGTAAATTACAACACAAATAAGATTTGAAAATTCAAAAAATGGAAGGGAAAAAGTAACTATGAAACAAATTGTAATTTATTGCCTCATATGATGCAAGTTTAATTTGTTTACATTTTGCAAGGGAAACACCTATTTACCATATTCTCTTTGATATAGTACATATAAAGCTGAAATGTTGTGTTTCAGCTTGGATAATGGAGTCATTACCTCAATTTTAAACATTCTGCACCTAAAATTGGGATTCATGGTGGACTCATTGGCTTAACAAAATTACAGCAAGTAAAAACAATTTCTAGAAACTTAAAGACTTGAGATTTATTTTTAAAATTTCTTTGTTACATAGTATGGGGAATAGAACTCAGGAAAGTTATAAAGATTATACTTTTAGAACCAAGAAAAACCTAAAATTATATGTTGTAGAGAATAAGAGAGCTCGATGTTTATAACACCTGGCTATAGCCATTAAGAGTTATAACAATCTCTAACATTCATAGTGTATTTAGCAGGTACAGCCATTTGCCAAAAACTTTGTGTATTATTATATTTAATCTTTACAACAGCCCTGTAATTAAAATATTACTCACACCCCCCCATTTTATTGGGACAGTGGCAACACTGTCCCAAGAAAATTGACCTGTATGGTTTCCTATCGTGACCAATTTTCAGACAATAGAGTGATTTACAAAATAGTTTTTCCCTAGATGTTCCCCACAAAATGTGGAACATAGTCTCAGAGGTCTTTGTCATTTTCCACTCTGTATGTTGTTTCCAAAAGGAGCTACCCAAACTAACTGAAACCAACATTATTAAGATCTATTCTACTATGGATCAGTAACCTTAAAAACAGACCAAAAAATCATCTATGGAAATCTGTGTGCATTGGGTCATGTTTTTAGGAAAGGCCCAGTCAGAGCTAATGTTTCTCTAAAAGTCTAAGCAGGTTAGAGTATGCAGAGCAAGAATACAACTATTTGTGTTCTGTTGCATAGGAAGTCCATACAGAGGTTTAAAAGCATTCATAGTATCTGTATCCAAGAGAAAAAAAAAAGAATCTAGAAGTCAACATTTATTGACTTTATGACCTTGGGAAATATACTCACTCTCTCTAAACTTCAGTTTTTCATTCTATAAGATTAGGCCTAATATTTTTGTTAAATAATTATTCTGAAGATTATGGAAAAAATTGGCCATAGTCTGCTTAGTGTGGACAGACTACATACTCATTGAATGTTAGCTACTTATTATTACATAAATATTTCAGTGGTATGGGCTATATATTATTGTTTCTGTTAAGATGGCTTTCAGTATGGTTGTCTTAACATCACTTGTGGTACTTTAAAAAAAGAAATGTGAATCTTTAAAAAAGAAGTGCTCAGGTTCTATCTCTGTAGCTTCTTAGTTATGTGGTGTGCTTAGGGAGACAAAAAAGGCCCAGTTGATTCTGATGGGTTGAGAATGATAAAGAATATTCTCAATTAACAAGGTTTTTTCTTTTTAATGTATTATTTGGTTAACAAGGTTTTTTTTTTTAATTTAACATATAGTCACCACCACATGTAACTAAATAATAAATAGATATTTTCCCCTGGAAAGGCATAGCTTTGATTTTACAAATTCTTACCACATTTATTTTTTGTTTAATTTAACAATATGTGTGTAAACTCTTATCTTATTCTGTGCTGGTCATATGCTAAGTACTGTGAATATCACTGCTGTAATGGGAGTAATGACAGCAGATAAAGTTATAGAGAAAATATTAATATTCAAGTGGAGATCACAGTTTAAGCTTCATCAATATATGGATAGCACTCCCTGACTTCCAAATGCACAACTTCTATAAATTGTCTTGGAGGACAAGGCTTAGACCTAAGCAAAAATGATGTGTTTGAGTCTCTCCTTGAATATAGATTTTGTGGCCTGTTTTTTATTTTTTTCACTGAATTTGGTAGACAAAAATATATCTACAAAGCTTTCTGAGTCAGTTACTCAGCATGGTGATGGTATGATGATGATGATTGTCATCACCACTATCACCGTTATTACTTTGATGAGTTACAAACATTCTCTTCTCAGGAGATATAAAAAGCTGGTTACCAATGTTATTGGTACTCTGTACAATTTAAAGTGTGACTCATTGATGGAAGAAACCATATTGTAATATTGAGCAGTTCTACTCAGACCTGTCTAGGAACATCAGGAGGACATATAAGGGCAAACACGGGTCTTAGAATCAGACACACTTAGGTTCATTTCCTGTTTCACTACTTACTGGCTATATTAGAGTTATACTATGGCAAAAAAAAAAAAAAATTCCCCAAATGTCTGTGGCTTAATGCTATGGAAATGTAATGCAGCTGTCCTCCACAAAATGATTCAGGGACCTAGGCCCCTGCCATCTCATGGCTCCACCCTCCTTATAAGACCTCACTGTCTTCCTCATGTAGTTGATGACAGGGTAAGAGATATTAAATATCTTGACCTAGAAGTGACACAGTCATCTTTACTCATTGACAAGAATTAGCCTATGTCATGGCCAGATCACCTTCCATACTGCTGATTCTGCATTAAAAAACCTATGCCAGTCAGAATATAGAGACTTCTGTGTGTAAACTGATTTGGCCTTTCAGTAACGTTTCTTTTATTCTGTGTTCTAAAACAGATGCTTACTGTTAAGGATGTGCACTGTTGATAATGTCGCATTTATCTTCATATTTGTAAATTACATATCATTTTTTGTTGTTGTTTTCTAAAATGCTAGAGCAAATCATCAGATAGTTTCGGTTATGAGAACTGTAGCAATAAGTATTTCCAAAATAATACAGAAGAGAATCAGTGACTTGAATAGAGTTGAATATTCTGATCATGATATCAAAAGTAAACAGGAGTTTTTAATCACTTTCCGTTCTCATTATAGTTCCTGTCATAACAACTATTTTCTGTTTTTTAAACGGAAGAACAAGCAAGCAACAATTTAATGTCAGTTGTCCCAGCCTCTTAAAGATTGCATTGTCACATTAGTTTAACTTCAAATCAAAGTTTAGAAATATTAGTGCTAGGCAGCTATTTATCTTGAGTTATTAACATTTCTCAGTTATTAAAATCTGGTTACTTCTTTCGTATTTCAATGATTGAAATATAAACAACAAATAGAGGAAAATGTCAAGTGTATCTCATTCTGATTAGTAGTATAATTGTAAAGTTCCTTTAGTCTTGCTACATAAACTATTATTTTAGCCTTCACATTTAAAAAGTCTTCAACATGGGCTTCCCTGGTGGCATAGTGGTTGAGAGTCCGCCTGCCGATGCAGGGGACACGGGTTCGTGCCCCGGTCCAGGAGGATCCCATGTGCCGCGGATCGGCTGGGCCCGTGAGCCATGGCCGCTGGGCCTGCACGTCCGGAGCCTGTGCTCCGCAAAGGGAGAGGCCACAACAGTGAGAGGCCCGCGTACCGCAAAAAAAAAAAAAAAAAAAAGTCTCCAACATTTTCATGGGGAAGATTTGCAGGAAAAAAAATGTTTGGGATGAAAGAAAAGTGGAAAGCTAAGGTGTGAAAGATTAAGGATAAAGAGTGTAGCCCTCATTAAATAAATGTGAAATAATGTAAAGGGTAAAGGACTTTAGGTAAATGAACCTGATTTCTAGGTCTGATTCCAACCAGCCAGGTGTGAGATCTACAGTAAAAAATCTGTAATTCGGGAATCTCAGTTTTCTTATCTTTGAAATGGGGACAAAAATGATCCTCATCCCCTATGATTAGTATATGATTTAAAAATTGAATAGGTAAGAGAAAGGACTGCTATTAAAATCAATAAAGACCCAGAAAAATAACATTCTCTTTTTAATCAAAAATATTATACAATGGAATATTACTCAGCCATAAAAAGAAATGAAACTGGGTCATTTGTAGGGACATGGATGGACCTAGAGACTGTCATATAGAGTGAAGTAAGTCAGAAAGAGAAAAACAAGCATCGTATATTAATGCGTATATGTGGGATCTGAAAAAATTGGTGTAGACGGTCTTATTTACAAAGCAGAAATAGAGACACAGACGTAGAGAACAAACATATGGATACCAAGGAGGGAAGGGGTGTGGGATGAATTGGGAGATTGGGACTGACATATATACACTATTGATACTATGTATAAAATACATAACTAATGAGAACCTACTATATAGCACAGGGGACTCTACTCAATGCTCTGTGGTGACCTAAATGGGAAGGAAATCCAAAAAAGAGGGGATATATGTATATGTATAGCTGATTCACTTTGCTTTACAGTATAAACTAATACAATATTGTAAAGCAACTTATACTCCAATTTTAAAAAAATATTTTTTTCCTTAACAAAAGTAGAACTTATAATGGGAAAAAAATTCCTGTTTTCTATAGTTGTGGTCCCCCCACCTTCTTTATAAAATTATGTGACACAGGCTGATAGTGTTTGCCATTATTCCATCTCCCTTCAGACCAACGAAATCCCTGATTTTTAGCTAGGCTTGTGACTATTTAAAATAACTAATGCTTTTCCTTGCCTCCTTTTCAGCTCTGTGTGGCCATATGACTAAGTTCTGGCCAACAGAATGTGAGGAGAAGTGATAGGTGTAACTAACTTCTGGGATACGTCCTTAGAGCAGTAGTCTTCAAACTTTAGCTTGTTTTCAGCATTACTTAAAGGGCTTGTTAAAAAACAGTTAGCTGGGCGCCATCCCCGAGTTACAGATTCAGTAAGTCTGGAGAGGGGCTTGAAAATTTGCATTTGTAACAAGTTTCTAGGTGACACTGATCTGCTAGTCTGAGGGCTACACTTTGAGAACCTCTGCCTTGTTTTCCTTTTATCTTTAATACTCAGAATATGAATGTGATGGCTGGTGCTGATTCTGGAGCCATAAACTTGAGGGTCCTATCCTAGGAACACAGGTAAGAAAGTTGGAAGCCTGCCTGCAGGACACTGCAGAGCTACTATATCAGCTATGAACTGTCTACATCTATATTTTTCTGTGAGAGAGAAATAAGCTTTTAAATTATGCAAGTCCTGTTAATTGTATTTTCTGTAAAATTCAGCCAAACCTAATTGTTAGTAATAAAATGTATTGGACATAATTAGAGCATCACTGTCCCAACTTTCCTACTCCTAGTTTCTGACGTAGTCTTTCACCCAAACCTGTGTACATCACAGAGTTTTAAGCCTAACACCTGATCAGAAACTGAGAACTGAGCAACTTATATGAAATTCATTATTTAGGATTAAGACGTTTTTGAGCTGGAGGAATGAATTTTGCCTTAATTCCTGTTATTTCTTTTTTATGTGATTTTATATGTATCCGACTATATGGAGGAAATATATTTGTAAAATGTGTGTTTGTATGTGTATGTTTAACCTAAGGAGATATAAACATATCCTATACTTGAATATTGAGTTTTTATAGCAAAGCTATATTTAGAGTAGTTTTAAAAGCATGTTATTGTATACATACATTTTAAATCCATGAGCATTTCATAGCAGTACTTAAACATGTTCAAGGATAAGGATTGATAAAGAGATTTACTGACTTCATAAGTGTTGAGAGTGCTTGGCCTTTGTCCTCATGCTTTATGATTTTTCTAAACCACTGAATATAACTCAAAAGGAGAATATAACCTGCCATGGGTTATGCTGACCAAGGCATTTAAATTCTCAGTGAGACATGTGAGAATAGTCAGTATATTCAGGTATTTTTATTGAAAGCTAAAATCATTGGTAAACTCTGGCCTTTTTAATACAATTTTTGAATTTTTTAAGGTTTGAATAATCGGGAATGGTTTCAATGATAAAAGACTTGAAAATTGAAAACCGAAAGTTAGTACTTAATTTAAAAGGGATATAGGATAAGCTTTGGCTTTCGTATTCAAATTTAGAACTATATTGAAAAAAAAATAAATCAAAGAAAGCCTTTGTCATCCGTTAAACAACTTTTTAAATCATAGGTAGCTCAAGGTTAAATTCCCCTATCTCCTAACATTTTCCTTCATTATAGTTCCCTGAGAATATGTTTGGTCCTAAATAATCATTTAAATGAAAATTCAAATTCCAGTAGAAAAAATCCAATTTTCAGACATTACACTAGTGTTTCTCATTAAAGCAGTTATATTTTCATATTATGAGAACAAAGAGAAAATACAGTTTAAGAAGCTACAAGAATTTTTTTTAATTTAAGTATTGAAAATTACAAACATGTTACATAGAAGATATTAGGTGATTTACAAAGATAGCATATAAATAAATCAGTAATAAAACAGAAATAAAGACATTAAAGGAAAAATCTAAAGAAAAGTACAAGCTTTTAAAAAATGATATAAAGAATAGTTTAAATGACTGAGCCATCAAGATTGACATCATTGCGATATTTTATTTCCCGGCAGTCAAAGGGAACAAAGTAATAACCAGTTGCATAATTATTATTACCTTTTTCTGAAGGAAGAAGATGTACCAGCTATTAAACAAACAAAACAAAACAAAAAAACCTTTGAATTAAAAGCATTGAATTTGAAAAACAGAAAAAAAAATATTGTGGATGTTAAAATGTTACTTGTAGCTGAATGACCATCTCAGTGAAGATAAGATCACATTGGTTCCTTTTTTATAATGAAATTATCATGTGATACTTTTAATATATTACTTTATGTAATAGTTACTTGATTAAAATTTGTATCTTCACTGCCAGATTAGAAGATCCTGAGTACCAAAATATGTCCTGTATTTTGTGTCACATATGTCATATGTCAAACCTCTGTCTATAATAGGTAAATGTTTTTTAGTAATTAATGAATTATCAAAGTTTATGCTAAGAAATTCTGCCCAGTATTTTAATCACATAGCAGATAAATCAGAAGAATGAATGCAGCTAGTATATCTAAAAAGAAAATTCAAAGTAGGAAGTGGTTATTAAATAACATTTGTGGATATGAATAATGATGTAGATATGAGTAATACCATTAAAAATGCCACATTTCCCTTTCTGTCAAATTAAAATTTTGCAATAACAGTGTAAAATAAATCTTAAATTTAGGAATTTGAATTTAGATAACTCAAGCTATGAAATTAGGGGAGAATAATAATGACACTAATATATATTATTTACAATATATTCAGCAATTTTCTAAGTTCTTCATATATAGAAACTAACATACTTCTCACAGAAACCTTTTAAGATGGCATCATTACTGTCCTCATTTTGTGGTTACGGCAACTGAAGAACAAGGAGATGAAGGTCACACAACTACCAAGTGGTAGAGCCAAGGATTGAATCAAATCTGATTCCTGGGTACATGCTCTAATCAGGCCTTATTCAATACCTCTCAAACATCTGAACAATTCACTTTATTTTTTGTATTTAATATTTCAAGTTATTTTAATTTTATTCAATGTCTAGGACCGGTGGGAGTTAACTTTTGATTTGTAGGATTACTTTAATTTTCTTGCTTTTTTACATTACCTTTCTTAAGCATTAGATCTGGGTAGGCATCGCAATTTATGGGAGGAAAAAAAAAAAAAAGAATCCAGGCAGGGTATGGAAAGATAAATTAAAATAGAGGGGTCTGAGTAGATTTTAAATGTGAATCATTTGATGTCATATGGTTATGGTCTGTTATGTGAAATATCTGCCTAAGTTATTATGAAAAAGTAGTTGGGCCTCTAACACTGTTTCTAGGACCCTTATCATAAAGAAATCAGTAAAGTGGGAAAAGATAATACTTTTTGTTATGAATCTACAAAAGAAAGAGGGTATATGGAACACCTTGGGGGCTACATCATAGTTTATAACTGTACAATCTACCATATCTATCAGGAAAATAGAGATATAATTGTTACATTGTTCCATCCACCATTGACGAATGTGTTTGCTGCTGTTTGATGATTCCTAACAAATTGGTGTCTTCTGCTGTCAGCATTACTATCAGAGTGCAGTTCTATTATATTCTCATTAACATAATGATAGAATTAACATTAAGAAAACAGTTTCAGTGAGAATTTATGAGATTCTGTGCAATTAACCATGTAACAATATGGACAGAAATTTTGCAGAAGGCTGTATAAGAATAAAAATTAAAAGTAAAATATTTGTAGAAGTAGTCAGTTACCTGAAACTTTAGACTGTTGATTGCCGGCTTGTTGATATGTTAATGTAAAGTAATTATTACAGTGAATTGAAGCTGAAAGTAAACATGTATATTCATTAATTTAGTTTAAACTTCCTTATTGTTAATCCCAGTTGGGATATCTATTTTCAGCAAACTGATCCAAACTTTCCCATCATGCTTTGCCAACCATAAAATGTAAATATTCTTTCCTGTCAGCTTTCTAATTTGTAACTAGGAAATGCTTTTTTGAAAATTCACTATAGGATGGCATAGTTTATAAACAGAAACTGTTTTCACTTCAAATTCGCTATTGTATCTCTAGTTATAATAGAATTAATAGAATAAAAGATGCAAACAGTCATCTAGTGATCAAAGCACATGATAGATAGATAGATAGATTATATATATATATGTATATATATATTATCAGTAGCACAGAGGAGCTTAACATTTGCTAAGCAATTTTGATGAACACAGACAACAGAAAAAAGATCAGTATTTTATGGGATATAATAGATTTCTTTCTGATTATCTCCCCCAAATACCAAAGATAAGTAATAATGGTAACAGTTATTCTTTAAGTGCTTCCCAGGTACCAGGGCACTCTGGAACCCTATTATATACATTGTCTTATTTAATGCCCACAAGTGATTTTAGTGACGGAAAACAAAACCAGAGAGGCTAGTTAACTTGCTCAGATTACATAGCTCTTGTGTGATAAGGCTGAGACTTACCCCCAGGCTCCACCTATTCTAGATACAGCACATTTTTCACTGTGCTGTGAGACACAGAGGAGTTAGTAAGAAGGAACCAAGGAAGATCAAAGGGACATGTCTTAAATATTTTCAAGAAATCGTCAGGCTTTCCTGGTGGCGCAGTGGTTGAGAGTCCCCCTGCCGATGGAGGGGACACGGGTTCGTGCCCCGGTCCGGGAGGATCCCACATGCCGCAGAGCGGCTGGGCCTGTGAGCCATGGCCGCTGAGCCTGCGCGTCCAGAGCCTGTGCTCTGCAACGGAAGGGGCCACAGCGGTGAGAGGCCCACGTACCGCAAAAAAAAAAAAAAAAAGAAATCGTGAGTTTTTATTCTTAACATTCTCAAAATGATATGCCAAGTATCACTTATTATTTTCCACTTTTCTATTTGTATTGAAATATCTATACATTTTAGATATTATTATTTGTAATTCTCTCTCCTTATTCTATAATTTTGTCACATTCAAAATGTAACTGCTACCAAGAAAAAACCTTCTTCCAGGTAAAATACCCAGGTAACTGCACATATTTGCCTGTCTTTTGTCCCCTTTGCAGTCTTTCAGCAGATTCATTTTGCTAAAACAGTACATAAATTTTCTATTCAAAACTTTACACATGCATGTGAATTTATTATAGGAAAAGGGCAGCATTTCATAAGGTAAGGAAAAGGTGAATTTTTCAGTGAATTGTTAGCAACTACTAGGTAACCACCTAAAAATAAAGTTCTATTTGCATATCACACCTTACATTAGAGAGAATTCCAGATGGAATAAATAGTAAAATAAAAGTAAATAAATATAAAAAATTAAATCATGAAATAAATAGAAGATATAAAGGGAAAAGTTTGTTTTTCAGAAATCTCAGATTGTGGAAAGCTTTCTGACATTGATGTAATAACCAGAAGCTATAAAACAGAAGATAAATTTGATGACATGCAAAATCCATAAATCTAAAACAAAGCAAAAGCAAGCAAAAAACTGGGAAAATATCTGAATCTCATTTCAAAAATAGAAAACCAATTTCCCAAATACACACAGTTTCTGTAAATCAATAAGGAAAACATTGGAAATCCAATTGAAAAATAGGCAGAAAATATGAACAGATAACATAGGAAGTGAAATACAATTGACTATTAAAGACAGACAAAATTGTTCACAATCGGGTAAATATATGCATAAAATATATATTAAAATATGATTTTTATTATTTTGTTAGAAAACAAAATGTTTCTTAGCACTGGGTTTACAGGAATGCAAAGAAACTGGTACCATCCCACATTGTTAGAGGGGGCAAAAGGGGTATAGCTTTTTTTTTTTTTTTTTTTTTTTTGCGTTTCGCGGGTCTCTCACTGCTGTGGCTCTCCCGTTGCGGAGCGCAGGCTCCGGACGCGCAGGCTCAGCGGCCACGGCTCACGGGCCCAGCCGCTCCGCGGCACGTGGGCTCTTCCCGGACCGGGGCACGACCCCGTGTCCCCTGCATCGGCAGGCGGACTCTCAACCGCTGCGCCACCAGGAAAGCCCAAAACTTCTATTTTTTTAATGTTAGTTATTATATCCAGATTCTTTTTATGGCACAGGATTGCTAACTTCTTGCTTTTCAGACCTCAATATGGAAAGGACTGAGTTTCATCTTCACCCAACTGGTGGTCAGATTTCCCTCCTATTGCTGACACCCCCTGCATCGGCAGGAGGACGCGCAACCACTGCGCCACCAGGGAAGCCCGGGGTATAGCTTTAATGAGGGCCATTTGGCAATATATTTTGAAATAAGAAGTAAATTTTTTTATATAAAGCAATTCCACGCCCAGGAAATCATTCCTTATATTTACTCATGCAAATATGAACTAACACATGCACAAGGTTATTAATTACAGCATTGTTTATAACACCAAAATATTGCAAAATAAGGCTATATCTTCATCTTTGGGAATTAGTGCATCCATACAATAAATAAAACACGACTATAAAAATGAGAAAGGTTATGTGCCCTAATATGTAACAATTTCTAATATATATTATATACAGAAATGTAAGAAACATAATAGTATGTAGACTTCTAAAATTTCTGTTGAAAATGAGTTAAAAGAATTTCCATGTAATATACTTTTATAACCATAAAAAATATCCATAAGGATTGGTTGGCCCATGGAAGAAGAATTGAGTGACAAACAAGCATGGATGAGATTTCACTACAGATTCTTTCATTCTTTTTGAATTTTAAATCATATGAATTTATTTCTTATTCAAAAAATAAATTAAGAAACAGTTTGGTATTGATAGTTTGTCAAAGTAGGGTTACCAAGTGACCTAGCAGCTTCCCTCCTAGGTATCTACCCCATGAGAAATTAAAACATATATCCACACACAAACTTGTATACAAATGTTTATAGCAACATTATCCATAATAGCCAAAGAGCTGAAATGCACATCAACTGATGAATGGATGAACACAATGTGGTATGTCCATACTATGGCATATTATTCAGTAAAAAAAAGAATGAAGAATTGATATATGCAAAAACATGATGAACCTCAAAATTAATACACTTAGTGAAAGAAGCCCATCATAAAAGACCATTTATATGCTGATCCCATTTATACTAAATGTCCAGAATAGTTGAATCTATAGACACAGAAAGTAGATTAGTGTTTGTTTAGGGCTGGAAGGAGAGGGGAATAGGGAGTACTTGTTAGTGGATATGAAATTTCTTTTTGGATGGTGATGATGTTCTAGAATTGGGTTGTATTGATCGTTCCACAACTTTGTAAATATACTAAAAACCATTAAATATTGAATTACACAGGTAATTGGGTGAACTATGCTCCGCAACGGGAGAGGCCACAACAGAGGAAGGCCCACATACCACAAAAAAAATAAATAAATAAATAAATAAATAAATTTATAACTGCCACATTGTTTACAGGATAAAGTCATTTACTCATTTAAACAGTATTTTAGGACCTCTAAGGGCTGTGTTAATCACTTAGAATACAGAATAACTGAGACATAGTATCTGTCCTGAAAGGGAAATAAGGAGGAAAACATAATAAAAAGCTACATGAAAAGTTCTATAATAAAGGTACATACACAATACTTGAAAGCAGAGAGTTAGCAAAACTTCCTGGGGAATCTGGGGAAGGCTTCATAAAAGGAGGTAACATTTTAACTTTCCTTAAAGTATTAGGAGAATTTTTCCAGGTGTTGAGCAACAGTGTGTGAATTCAAGGTAAGGTCATAAAGAAAAAAAAAGAGTAGCTTTGTGGGATTGCAGTGCAAGCAGGCGGCTAGGGAGAGGGATGGTGGATGAGGCCACAGTGGTCAATGGATGCCAGATTGCGAAGGGCCTTGTGTACTTTGCTGAGGAATTAAAGCTTCATTTTGTTTGAAATAAGGAGTCATGGGTAGTTGTAAGAAGGAATTAAATGTTTGTTTTAGAAATCTTTTTGTGATAGTATGAATAATAGATTGGAAAAGAGGTGAGATTAAAGGAATGGAGACCATAGAGGAAGACATTGTGTTATGCCCTGAGGAGAAAGGATGAGGGTCTGATCATGATAATGCAAAAGAGATGCACAGTTAGATTTGAACATTTCAGTGGAAGAAGACTTGATGCTCACCAAAGTTGTGATGGAAAAGGAAGAGTATTTCAGTTTGACTAGATGAATAAGGGTGTGGTTACCAAAGAAAATAGGTATAGAAAATTTACTGTCCTAGCATCTTCAAATCTACCAAATGCCTTGCTCATCCTAGGTACTCAAAGGTTGAATGAATGGATGGATGAATAAGCTAGTCTCATACCATACTATTTTTCAGGCTTCTGTATATATTAATACCATATGTTTATATATGTGAATATTGACAATTAAGTGACATTTTTATTGACATGTATTTTATATTGGGGGAAAATTTGCCTGAAGATCTAAGAAGTATTGTAAACAAATAGTAATGAGAATAGCTGCTTGCACAGTTTCATCTGACCTTCTCAAAATATTTTTCCCTTCTATAATCAGTTCATCTTGGATGACACTGTCTGTTTATATGTTATATACCACTTTCCTCATTGGACTCCTTTAATCAAGAAAGACTGTGTGTTGTTTTCCTGTTGCCTACTGAATCAGATCTATACTTCCCTACTTTTACTAAAAGGCCTTCCGTAAGCTGAGCCTATTTTCTTTCTCCAGCTCCTGTGAGGATAATTCTTTATAATTGGCTAAACCTCATGTCTGTTCCCTATATAAATTGTTCTAACCCGTGTTTGTATGTTTTCAGTTATGCTGTTTCTGTTCTGGAATGCACATTTCCGTTCTTATTGAGTCCCTTTCATGCCTATTGTCTTCCATGAGGATTTCCTTGATTCTGACAGACTAGGAAAGCTGAATCTGTAGAGAGTAAATAAAGTATATACTACATTATTTATCATTTAATGAGTATTATCTTTTGGTATTCCTCATTGTTTTTCTCTATTTTATTTCCTCAAATAGACTGTAAGTCTTTCAGCCTAGGGATCTCATTTTAGTTGCTTAGCAGGTCATTCCTTTTAAAGTGAAATTATGTGTTGTATATTTTAAACATTTTTATTTTAAAGCTTATATTCTAGGGTTTTCAAATAAAACTACATGATACTTTTCTAAGTACCAGAACTATTATTGTACATAAGAGACCTAAGTTTCCTTCACTAAGTTTGGCCTCATTCAAAACATAGCAGGATACCTTTTCTTGTCTCTGAAACCTTTATAATTCTAACTGGTACTTCCCATATCATGTGGTGCAAACCTAGGTAAATTGCATGCTAGGTAAGAGCTGCCATGGTGTTACCCACCACAGGAAGTAGCAGGAAAGGAGTGTTAGTGGAAACGTAGTGTAGCACTCAGTAGGAAAAGGAACACATGAAAACAATACGCTGGTTATTATCAATAGTTAAAACCAACTGGATAGCAAGTGTTCCCATTAAAAACAATCAATGGATGCCAAAATAGCATAGTCAGCATGAACCACTGATATTTGCAGATTTTGTTCATTCTAACTCTGGTATAGGATTGGACAGGGAATGACGCTGAAGGGGCTTCAGGAAATGGTACAAACTTTATATCATGTATAGACCCTTATGCCTATTTCTTCAAAATATGACCACATTGCCAAGAAAGAAAGACAGTACAGCAAAAGGACACAATGGGTGGCTCAAAATACATGTGTAATGCTACATTATATAATCTTATAGACTCATGAGATCTAAGAGCTAAAGGGAGTATTGTTCAATAAGCCTACCCTCCCATCCCATATACCTCTGACAAAAGCCACCATTTGAGAGGCTATAGGCAGAGAATTTACCATCTTACAAGGTAGCCTATTTCATTTTTGACTAGTTTTGTTCTATAATCTGTATTCCCCAAGTTATCCCACGAATGAGTGGATAAGGCAAACATTAACAACTAGTGAGTTTCCGGTGCTGTTTTCACTCTCTTTGGGACCTCAGTGTCTCCAAATACCCCTAATTATTTCTGGAAATTTCCAAGGATTAACATGAATGTGTTCTGAGGACTGTTTTTTGTGTCTGCAGTATTGCAGTCAACATTCTCCTTCCTTGCTCTGGCTTCCAGTGTTGATGTCCAAGGCTCTGGCAGATATCAAATGTGGAAGCAATTCCAGTGGCAATTGTAACATTCCTGGGAATGAGCATAGGACAATCAGAGTAACAGATAACAGCCCATACTCATAACCACATCTTTGTCCTATTGTACTTGGTACATTAGTTACAAAGAAGTAACTATTGATTTATTGTCAACTTTTCCTATTAGAGTATAAGATGATTGAGAGCAAAATCTAAGATTTATTTGATTTAGATCACAAATGTTTATTAAATAAATGAGCAACTCTAAGCTTCTGTCCTCAACCAAAATTATGCAATATTCCCTTTTCTTTGGCTGAGTGTTTCCCCCCACCGCCGCAAGGGAAACTTGCTTGGTCAAACATATAAATAGACCATTTGCAGTCTAGCTCCTTATAGACATGTATGGCTGAAATTTAGGGTGAAGGCTGTTTTGGCTTAGAATCTGAGATAGATTTATAAAGTAAGTTTTGTGTAAAACAAAACTCTCTCTCATGGGCCTACTTCATCCCAGTGGAGCTTAACAGAGTAAAACTTCTAATCTTTCAGGGAAGGGAGAACAGTGTTAGGGCCTCAAATATACAGCTTCATGAACATTTTAAAGTTAGATTTTTTCGTTTTTTTAAAGAAAATGTTGGGGGTAGGAGTTTATTAATTAATTTATTTATTTTTGCTGTGTTGGGTCTTCGTTTCTGCACAAGGGCCTTCTCCAGTTGCGGCAAGCGGGGGCCTCTCACTATCGCGGCCTCTCTTGTTGCGGAGCACAGGCTCCGGACGCGCAGACTCAGCAGTTGTGGCTCACGGGCCTAGCTGCTCCGTGGCATGTGGGATCCTCCCAGACCAGGGCTCGAACCCGTGTCCCCTTCATCGGCAGGCAGACTCTCAACCACTGTGCCACCAGGGAAGCCCCTAAAGTTAAATTTTAAAGAGACTTGGAAAAATTGCTGTCAATAACTCCACTATTTGTAGTGAAAAAGTGAAGATGCTAAAAGCTGCTACTTTTTCAGCTTTTATAAAATACAGAGGTTTTTTTGTGTGAGTTCAGAACAAGCGAGGAGCAAAACCGCGAGAAGCAGCGACCTTGGAGAGGGAGATGTGAAGAAGATGTGTAGCATCATTTACTCATTAACTGCAGAATATTTATTGAGCAAGGTCAAGGCGCTGTGACAGATGCTGACAGCAGTAAACTGAATGGATAAATGCTCCTGACCTTATGAAGTTTATGTGGGCTAGTAGAGGACAGACAAAAAGTTTTAATTATTCAAATCATTAATGATAGTTGTGATAACTACAGAAGTAATCATATACTAACCTAACAATTTCAACCAAAGTAATCATTGGCACTGTAAGGGCTGGAGTGAGAAACATATTTTAGATCAACAGAAAATGAAATTCTAGGAACAATTAAGGAGTATTGAAGTATTCGTTATTATATTTCTTACTTTTTGGAGAAATGAAAGGGTAAACTAACTTTATATTTTAATCTTTAATGGACTACTTAACATATTCACTGTATTTTAAGTTAACACCATTCAGTGAAAAAGATGAAATTATCATCATGCGTATGGATTAAAGTGACTAAAATATTTGCAGGTGGGGTTGGGTGATGGTCACAGATTACTTAGACATGGTCATGGTAGTATCTCCATGATGGTAATTTGCTACTTAAACAACTCTTCTCAGAGAAAATTCAGGTAATTTCCCACAGTTTCACAGCTAAATGGCAGTCAGAAATCAAACTCAACTCCGTTTGATTGTTACATCTGATTCACTTTATTTTCAAAAAGTATTTTCCATGTTAAACCACACTGTTACATGTTTCATTTATTATTATAATTGTTGTTGATTTGATTTAAGAACTCAGAAATGTTACATCACCAATGTAAGCCCTTTATTTTACAGAAGAGGAAAAGAATTCAGAGAGATACTATGACTTATTTAGAATCTTACTAAGATTAGACCAGAATTGTCATAAGTTGCAGGAAGCACTGCAAAATATATGATTGTTATGTATATTTATATTTAAACAATAATTTGCATGCTAGTAAGAAGGCAGTATTTTTCCTGTAAATTTTATTATTAGAGATCTTTAGTAAAGGTTTTGGGGAGAGCTTTACATATAAAGTGATAGCACCTGGTGAGCTTCTAACTCTTAGTGAAAACTTCTCCAAACTCAGCCAGGGATTAAAGGCTCTGAGTTATACACCTAGAGGTTTTCATCATGAACAGACGTAGAGGTTATGTTCAGCAACAGCAATAATCCATTTACAACTGTAGAATTTTCATGTGAAAAACTTTAATTTTTCTTCATGAATTTCTTCTTTGCATGTCATAAGAAATATCATTTGACTTGAGTTTTTAAGATCTATTATTGTGGTGTTCATTTGTTGTGAGTGAATTTGTTTTTAAATTGTATTTGACATGTACCTAGTTAAGTACTTGTTTTCAGCTTTTAACATAATAAGCAACATGTGCTATCACAGCTTCAATTTTCCTGCCAAGTAGAGAGTGACAGCTGTGTGGCAATATGTAATGCATATTTTCATCGACAAATAAATTGGAAGGAAGGAAAAATAGCTTCTGGGTGGGCAGGTCACCATCATTTAAATGAATCGTTAAAATTATATTTTTCCCTAGAAACAAAAATGTAATGGCTTTTCTGGTTAGATGCACACTGGAAGGCCTTATTTATATTATTGTAACATACTTTCTCTCAATTTACAACTTTCCCAAGATCCTTTGGATTTTTTTTCATTTTTGTTACTCTTCTCCATTCAAGCAATATGCACTTATTTCTTAGTAAAGCTCCATGATATTTGTGTAAATGTATCTATCCCTGAAGGACAGAATTGCTCAGTACACAGCCTTGTAAGTGAGACCTTACTCTTCCACAGTCATCTGATTGGCAAGCAAGGAAATTGAAGCTATAAGTAGACTGCCACTTAAGGAAGGTTCTTATGGTCACCATGATTGAGGAAAGGTTACAGTACCAGGCTGGGGAGTTTAAATATGCTGTATTTTAACTCAAAGTAAAATATGAAATATCATTTATTTATTACTTATTGCTATTTTGTAACTTTATATTTTATCACAAATTGTAATACATTTACTCATTTCCAAGAAGGCATAAGAATGCCTTGACTATATTTTGAAATCATGTTTCAGTGTTGCTGCCTGAAACTTAAAATTTCCTCACTGTATTTCATTTTTTAGTATGTGGTTTGTAAAAATGTGGTATTCATTTGATGATTTGCATGAATAGCAAACAAAGAAAACATTTTAATTTCTATCTTTTCCTACTCTCAATTTGCTTGTGTGTAAGTAATATTTTGGTATTTTATGTTCTGGCATGTCTTTATTTTGAAACTTCCAAAAGGTTAGCCTGGGACAGGACAACTATCAACTATTCATGAGTTCTTTGATACTCTGAGTAAAACTTTGGATTTGAATGATGTCATTTGCAATTAAAAGAGCATTAGAAAAATAAGTCTGTTATCTCTGATGATCTTTTCTACAATATTTAGGCCTATCAGATTAATTATATTGGGACAGAAATCACATTTAGGAACATTAGAAAGGGGAAGAAAAGCTAAGTGCTATTTCTCCAGAGTTTATTTAGGATTTGAAAATTGTGTTGGTCCAAAGATGATAATCGTTTCTGTTGTCCTCTAAGTGTATGAAGAAGTTAACTTTTTATGTGAAGCTTAATCAACACACTCTAACTTTCTGGCTGAAACAATACACCATGAGGGAGTTTCTTCTCGACTCCTCTGATGCTTTAATATACATTTTGTAACTTTTTTTGCCCAAGCAATATTTCATAGGTCTTTGTTCAGAGGATTCAGATATGGAACTGTACCTCTTTTATATGGGCTTCTTAATGCAGGCCCCTTTCAGTATTTTCCCTCCTCTTGAAGTTTGTACTAAAGAGTTAATAACAGTATGTGCCCCCAATTATCATAATCAATAACTGACAGCCTTCATGTTTCTTTCATGATTTACATGAGAATCATTGTTATTCTCTCTACGCAGTCATGTTAGTGAACCTCAGAGGTCAACACCTTGATTCTTCTAGCTTACCGTTCTTATGCTTGTAATGTATTTGACTTGTTTTTAGTTACTCACTGAAAAAACAGTTATTAGTTGGAGTCTCCACTATGTGTCAGGCCCTAATTTTGGCTACGCCTGCTTCCCTCGGGCTCAGCAGTGTCCTATAGATAAGGATTGTCCAGAATGGATATATTTCTAAGTTAGCATACTCTGAAAATTACCTGTATAACCATTGTTTTGATTTGTATTTATCCTGTCTTAGGTCAGATTTCCTGTAAAAAAGATCCTGAAGCAGTATTTGCGTTCAGGAAATTTACTGTGGGGGAGTCCTCTAGGGAACTAGAGGGAATTGTCGTGGGCACATGGAGAAGTTGAATTGAGATGTAGTTGCAGAAAAGGACTCACTCAACCTCACAGGCTGCTCTAAAGCTAAAATGGCTATTCAGAGATTTTTTTTTTTTTTTTTTTTTGCCGCTCCGCGGCATGTGGGATCTTCCCGGACCGGGGCACAAACCCGTGTCCCCTGCATCGGCAGGCGGACTCTCAACCACTGCGCCACCAGAGAAGCCCCAGAGATTTCTTTAATGGAGGCAAGGAGATGCCCTGGCCCCCTCATCTACAAGTCATCTGTGTAAGCTGTAGGCCCCACCTTGTGTGAGCAGCTCCCCCTTTGGTGGAGGGCAAGTTCCAAGGAGGTTACTTGGCTGTGTTCTACCAGCAGCCAACATGCTTTGCAGCTGACATAATGGAGGCCTCGGTCCACAGAAGGGGATCTGAGTGACATACTATAGTACCTACAGAAAACATCTTCTGTAGCTTTTTTCCTTTTTCCACGCAGCAGTAATACCTGTTAATGTCCCTCTCACATTCATTCATTCATATTCATTCCCTCCCTCCCCCTCTTCCCTCTCTCCTTCCTTCCCTGTCCTTCTCTCTCTCTCCCTGAATCCCCCTAACCCTCCCTAACCCACACAGCATTTCATCTGTATCTCTGTTGTGACATTTACTGCATATTATCTTTTATTTTTTTTTCTAGTGTGTATGAGTTAGATTCATAACCATGAGGTGTGGGTACTTTAAAGGTAGAGGCTATTCTAATTGTATTTCTTACTGTCAGGCACACAGAGTTAAATCTTTTTAAAACATATCTAGTGGAAAAAAATGTCCCGTAGACTTCTTCATAATTCACCTACAAAGAAAAGTAAAACAAAGATAATATTTTATGCATATCTAGAATCATGAGAGATATGATGAGAGATTTTAATAACTTTTTATTTCATTTCTAGATTAAGTCTAGGCATTTTCTGTCCTAGGCTACTACAGAAATATTACTGGTTTTGTTCGGATATCTTGGGACATACGGCCTGTTCCTGATTACCATGAAGAGGTGATTACTACCTCTAACATAACATCTGCTGCTATTGTGCTATTCATTCAAAACTTAGAAGTAAAACTTGAATGTAGCAAAAGCAGTATTACCACAGAGGAGCTCCCTGATGAACAAGGCCCCTTATACCTCCAATCAGATGCTCTATAAACCTGAACCACATTTAGGAGAGCTTGCCACACCAACCACTTTTTATAATGATTAAGCTTAGTTTACATCAAAAGGAATCTGAAAATTTTGATACAGATCTTCCAGTAATATCAAGTGACTGTTTTATAAATTGGTATGGGGGCAAGTCCTTATATTTAAAAATTTTTGATTTCACCAGCAAATATCACTGAGTTATATGTTAAAACTACTGGATTAATTTCAAATATCTCTTCTCCTTGTTACACCACAACAAAATCTTACCACATATAAGAGCACCTGCTTAGATCATTATCAGTGTTCTTTTATTATTTTACAATTTCAGAATTTTACTTTGATGATTCTAGATTTGATATCATTTAATTTTCAAATTGTCTCTTCTCTCAGTAAATATAAATAAATGATAATCACTAGCCTCCTATATCTTCCCATTTAAGATATATTTCATATTCTTATAACTGTATAGCTTGCTGTAATTTCCTTCATTGATTAAGATCATATAGAAGGAAAAAATATTTTTTAGCTGTGATTCCACTCATTCATTCAAAAACCATTTTGGAGCTCGTTTTGTATACATAGGGGATTCAAAGACAAATAAGATGCGTTATTTTCTCTCAGAATCCTCACAAGTATGGTGGAAGATATATATAAGTTTATCTGATACAATTGGATAAATGCTCTCTGGTGCTGTGAATAGTGCTATTGGGAGCACTGAAAACAGAACAAATTCTTGAAGAAGATTTATTGAAAAGTAAAGTGAATGAAGGAGGTCATATTTGAGCTGATCCTTGAAAGATAAACCTCACTTCTGATCGGCATCACCAGTGTGTGTGAAAAAATACTTCCGATATAGTTGGAAAATAGGCTATATGATGGATAGTAGAACATGACAGTACTGAAATTAAAGTCAGTTATTAAAGGGCTTTAAAATAAATTTACCTTGTATTTAATAGATAGCTACTTAAAGACTTTTTGTTTTGTTTTGTGTTGTTTTGAGAAAGGGAATGATATATCTTTATTTCAGAAAGGAAGTTTGGATTGTATATTTAGAACAGAATATTAGTGAAAGCCTAAACAGGAGGCAATTTAAATAATCCAGGAATGACATTGCTGAACTATGAATGAAGGCAAAGAAAACTAACAGCTATATTTTGCTAGGCAGGTAAAGAAAATGTAGGAAAGGAGAGGTGGAGAATTACTAGAGTTTCTATCTTGAATGACTGGGTGAATGGTGATAGAGTAATTGATATAAGGTATTGGGGAGAAGGAACTGAAGTGGCAGGAAATATTAATTCACTTTTAAAATAGTGTCATTTTCCATGTGACATTAGCACCACCAGATCTGTTTATTCTACAGGAATTTGGGAATTTGCATCTGTAACTCAGCATCATTGTATATGCAGCAACTGAAATCATTGGAATGAATGATAATGCTGAGAGAAGGTGGGGAGGTGAGGGAAGGATGAAAAGAGAGAGAATGAGAATAAAGAGAAAAAAGAGTTGAGGACTCATATCATATTATTTGTGGGCACATGTCTCTTTATATCGTTGCAATCATTGTATATACTCATTTAACGTTATACCCTACATACTTTTTCATTTTGTTATTTAATGAAAGGCCTTTTAGGATGCTGGAGTTAACTATATTTTAGAGGCATCACCCTTATATTTTATCTAAACATATCGAATAATTGCATATAAAAGGCACTTTTGAACAGCATCACCCTGTTACATAATTCCCTAAAAAAAGAATCCAGTACCAAATGGTCTAGTTTCAAAAGACGATCAGTTATATAAAGAGTTTTTGAGTTTGGGCCCAAAGGCAAACAGACGATGAGTCAGCACTGGAACTTTTCTTCTTTATTTCCTTTCATACCTACGAAGATGTTCTTCTGCAGCAAGTGCATATAGAAAGAAAGGGAAAAAAAACTAATTATTCGCATGTATCCAATTTTAAAATGCTAGCTAATTTTAAATATTTTACTTTAGATTAGAGGATCATGCTTTTTAAATCAATGTTGCAAGCTTGGCTATGTTCTTTTGTAATCAACTGCACATTACACATGTAAATCTCACAAGATGTCTTATGCTGGAAATTAATGTTTTTACAAGGAGAAACCAAGTGTTAGATAAATGGTACAGCATAATTATTTTATTCTTAAAAAAGACATGAAAATATATTCTCTATCTTTGTTAGTTCATATACCAAGAAGTATGTATTATTTAATGTTATGTTCATCTCCTTTAGAGTTTGGCACAATGTTAGAACACTGTGAATGTCTGTTTAAAATTTAGGATGCTAAGAGTTCAAATTCATTAATTTGAATAAAATCATTAAATGATTATACTGGATTAAGATTTAATTTGAAGTTACTGATACAGAGCAATTTTATATACAAAGGATTATTTCAAAGTCTTCTGGTTCTTTCAAACCTATTTCAGAGTACCTGAAAACTTCTGATTCAGAATGCTCTAAAGCTTCAGTGTACATATTACTAAGACATGCACTGGAATATCGTTTGTCCTCTTTTCTCATACTTAAGCTTTCTGGTTCACTTCTGGAACCCCATCAATCATAAATATTCTAGAATCAGAGATTCTTTCAGTTGAAAAATTGCTTAAAAACTGCCTAGTCCAATCAACTGCCTAATGTGTACAGAACACTTGACAAATGCTCATTCAGCCTGTGCTAAACCTCCCAGAGACTGGTAATTCCCTATCCTTTGAAGCATCTCAGTACAAAGATTTTGTCTAACATATATCTTCCCTTGCCTGGTCTTAACACAGTAATGCCTTTTCTGTTTTGGGGGGGAAGGGGAAAGTAGCTTTCAGTTTCCTCACCACATTCATTTTACTTCGAATATCTGGATCCACTTCTATAACGTAAAACCTATATATTTTAGAATCACACAGCCATGGCTTAAAATACTATTTCCTAACTTTAGTACCTACGATCTTGGGAAGATTGCTTAACTTTTCTAACATTCTATTTTGTCATCTGTAAAGTGTGACAGCAATAAATTCTCATAGAGGTTGTGCGAATTAAATTAAAAAGTGTCTAAAATATTCCCACACAATACCCCAGTAGTTTAATACATTTCCATTTCCTTATCTGACTTCTTATAGTTACTGGGAGATCAATACTATCACCTCAGGTAGTCTAGATACTACTGATTAATACAAAAATTGCATTAGCTTTTGGAAGTGTTATTGTGCTATTTACTCACAAGGAACTGGCAAGGAAAATTTTAAGTAATTTTTGTATAAGAGCTGCTAGCCTTCATATAACCCTCATATATATACCTCTTTTCCCTTTTTCACATTTCAATGATATAATGCTTCATGTAAGAATCTGCCTGTGACTCCAACTTGTTAAGCAATCTTTTAAAATTTTATTCAGTTAGCCAATGGGCTAGGTTCCCAAATTTGTCTTTTGTGAATTTGATCATTTTCTTTCTGAATCAGTGATAAAACACTGAAACTAGGAGGGGAGCAGACTCAAGCCAGGCTGCTAGGGAACTGTACACTGATCCACTACTCTGCACCTCTCGTTCTTGCACCCATTTCCAATCCATCTTAGCTTACCAGCATCCAATGCATTTTCTCTAGCTGCATGTTGCCTACAAAGTTATCATGAGGGAAAAGTAGCAAATGCCTTGCTAAAATACATAGAATGATTATACCTGTTCATTCCTCTGGGCACATGTCATCAGGGCCATTAACTAGTGAGCTAGTGGTAGGTGGCAGTCTCCAAGGAGACCAGGAACAGACACAACAGCAAGCTGAGCCCAGACCAGAGTTTGTATAACATGTCAAAAGTCAAAGCCGCAGAAACAATGTACCAACTGCAAGAGCAGGGCTAAAATCCAGAGTAAAATCCAGTAGCTTCAAAGAAATGAAATGGAATGGGAGAAGATTGGGAGAGAAAAACAGGAGGGTTCTGAGTGATCATTGTGAATGGAGAAAAGGAAATGTTTTTGCTTTGCCTATGCAAGTGGAGTTGTCTGAACTTGTGAAAAGAGAAGAAAAATGAACATATTTACAATTTCCCATATTTTTGTATTATTTTAGTTATTAACTCTACTTTTGAGGGGAGAGTATTTAATCTGTCACATGGTTTTTGGTAGGCTATATTGGTTCTTTGTTTGCCACCCTTTCTCTGAAGAAGCTCTTAACCATTCCATTTGTAGTATATAATTTCATTCAGGTTAAACATAAAGCCATTTAAATAAATGAATCCCTTTCTCTCTTTTGAAGTCTGAGGCCCATTTATGCACTTTCAGTGTTGCAGCCTTGTTGTTCCAATGTCACTGTTTCCCAAAGGTCATTGGTAAAATCATCGACTCACATGCAAGTGTCCTTGTAACATGGGGATATATTTAGTCTGGGTAAGAAAACTTGAACTAAATTAGAGTAGTTAGATATGTGCTTAAGATCCCTTACCTTTTGAAGTTCAAATTATTTTTTGTCAATATATCTGATAGTGCTTTTTGGTTCAAAAATTATTCTTTCTATTGATAAGCAAAATATGAATTTAGATATTTAAATTCTTTTGCATTTCATAAAAGTGCTTGTGTGAAGTAGACATCTTGTTTTTAATAGCTTATAATTTGTATATTTTTACAATAAATCATAACAGTTCTTGTTTTCCTAGTAATTCTTCTTAGAAACTGGGTACAGATGAGTTTTATAAAGTTGGTGTGCAAATGTTATATGTTTCTGTAAAAAGTTTTATAAAACTGTGTGGATATTGCTTGTACTGTTCAGTCACTCAACTTTGCATGATTAAGAAAGTGCAGAAGCATAAAATACAGTAACTGCCCAAGTAATTGAGAAAGACAAAATGATAGTGAGCTAAAATCTGCCAAGCAACTGCTAACATGAGGAATGAGTTTAAAAAGTGAAATGTCTTACTTATAAACCATGGTCGTGTTTTACTAAACAAGTATTATTTGTTGCCATGTTTACCTTAGGAAATAATTCCTAGGTCTTAAGTCTTCTTACTGTAACTTAAACTAACCTAAAAAATTCAAATGTGTTTAAAAGAATGCTATTTCATAGATCACTGCATGTCTCTATGGTATGGTGAGATATACAGATATAATCATTAGTTATATTAATTTTAGTTATAAATTAAATAAAATTATAATAATTTTATAACTGTTAGTGATTTTCAAAAACCAAATAGAGTTTTCAGCATTCATAGTATATTAAAAAGTAAACATAGGGCTTCCCTGGTGGCGCAGTGGTTGCGCGTCCGCCTGCCGATGCAGGGGAACTGGGTTCGCGCCCCGGTCTGGGAAGATCCCACATGCCGCGGAGCGGCTGGGCCCGTGAGCCATGGCCGCTGAGCCTGCGCGTCCGGAGCCTGTGCTCCGCAACGGGAGAGGCCACAACAGAGGGAGGCCCGCATACCACAAAAAAAAAAAAAAAAAAAAAGTAAACATATCATATTATACTGGACCCAAATAATTTTATAGTGTAAATAAAAATAAATGCTAGCTTCTAAATAATATTTAGTATATAAAAGAATTAATCTAAATTGGGGTGATAAATACTTTCTAAAAAATGTTTATTAGTTTAGAATTTTTTTAATGACAAAATAGATTCATAAGTATTATGTCCTTCCATGATCACATAACTATTGAGAGAAAAGGAAGTTAAACCAAAGTCCATATTCTTTTTAATAAACCACTTCAAATAGAAGATATATCCATTTCCTTCCTACCACTTTAAAGAGTGAGGCCTGATGATATCACTCAATCTCACAATACCCTAGGGAAGTAGTTTCCAATTATTTTCAGATATTAACACCTTAGAGAATCTGATAAAAAGCTGTGTACCTTTTCTCCAAGAAAAATTCACAAATGCACATTCAAGAGCTGGTTTTAAGTAGTGGCCTGCTGAGCAGTTATCCAAGGTGCTAATCTAAGAGTAGCACTAAAATGCCACTAGGAACTTGTTGAGATGAAGATTGAGTTACAAAATTCTTCTTAGGGATTATCTTGTATGTAACTGGAAGGATTATTTTTGTAAGAAGAGGTGAACTTAAAGATTTGGGCCACCTCTAGCCCACATGGCTCTTCGGTGCACATTTCTGCTTCTAGCTGGATGCAGTTGGACATGTTAGACAGCTTCAGGAATCCAAATACAAACTGATTGTCCACCTCCACTTGTCCTCTTGTCTGGAAGGCCTTGTGACAATATCATAGAGACCTTGCTCAAAGGCAGAGGCTCAGGTAGCAATAGAATGCTCTATAAATGCCTTCTCAAGAGGTTAGATCCAGTTAACAGCAAGACTCCCTTTTACTGAAAGGATTACGCTAGGGTAGGGCTTCAATCCAGGACAAAAGATAAAGGTTAACTGTTGCAGCCAGTGCCCATTTCTTTACTTTCCCTAAAGCAGAGTAATCTGTTCCAGCTCTAAAATAATGTCCAGCAGATAGGCTGATGAGTTATTAAAGGACAGAAATTCATCAGCCTATCTGCTTTTCAAACTCTCTGGATGCTTAGGTATATTGGTCTGGCCCATACATACATTAAATATTTTCTATACATTTTTTGGGGGAGTTTATAACCACTTGACGCTTGTAGATGTTGTATATTTCTTCATTAACTATTTAATGAGGACATATTTTGTGCCATGAACTAAACCTGCTTACAGATATGTCTTCAATAACAAGTGGGATAATTAGCATATTTGATAATACTAGACTTAGGTTATATAATCTAGAAATTACTATAAAATTTACATGAGCCATGATATCTCATTAAAAAAAAACAAGTAGGAACTTCACTTAGGTCCTCTTTCATGTGAGCTATCCTCAAATGTTTCTCTGTTGCATCAAGTTCTGTCCTTGCTGAAGGGATCAGCTTGAATTTCATGTGACTCTACAGTTAACAGTATCATCTCTCTGACACATAGTCATAAAATAAAATGGCTATATCCTTCAATTGAGTTTACACATTTTTAAAAAAAAATCAGATTGTTGGGCTTCCCTGGTGGCGCAGTGGTTGCGCGTCCGCCTGCCGATGCAGGGGAACCGGGTTCGCGCCCGGGCCTGGGAGGATCCCGCGTGAGGATCCCACGTGCCGCGGAGCGGCTGGGCCCGTGAGCCATGGCCGCTGAGCCTGCGCGTCCGGAGCCTGCGCTCCGCAACGGAAGAGGCCGCGGCAGAGGGAGGCCCGCATACCACAAAAAAAAAAAAAAAAAAAAAAAATCAGATTGTTTTAATGGATTTCAGAATTACTTGCTGTTATACATCATGTTGGTTTGGTAAGCAAGGAAATCTATTGATTTTATGTGTTCCAATTTTCTACTGAGTGGTTAGTCCTTTTATAAAACAAAATGTATTTCAAAGGGAAGAAAACAGTACAAATATCTTTAGGCCAACAAAATTCAGCCTGGCATCAGATTCTCCTGGCATCAGAGAAATTGAGTGATTCATTATTAGCTTGTATATAAGATATCATTGCTGGATACCTAGCAACGATAAAAAGGTGAAAGATTATTATAAGAGATTGTATCATTCAGATAGAGGATATGTGTTTTTGTCACCAACAGCCTTAAAAGCCATTTATGAGCAGTATTAATTGTATGAAATTCTTTACATACAAGCCTGTGAAAGTGGAAAGTTTATAATAAAATCATATGGTTAAAATAGAAAATATGAATATATATGCATAAAGTATATATATAATATATTGATAAAGGAAATGCTGCTGTGTGTAAAAATAAAAGGGATGATAATGTTATTTGATGTTTGTAGTATTCAAAAAATATAATACTATCTTATTTATATCTCTGTGTATGTAAGCCATTGTTCTTTGTATATATGTAGATTTTTCCCAGAAAATTTTTCTTTTATCAGATTTAGAAATAACTGTAACCTATTCTGCTTTCAAGTTTGATATCAAAAAGAATGCCCATGTATGTGATTATCATTTCATTACTTATCCAAGGGCAAATGAAAATCACAAGTTATGTACAAATTCACAATATTTTTGGTAGTTTAAAAATGTAAAGTAATAGCACAAGTAGCTGGTACCATCAGTTGTCCTAATACTTGGATTGCATTGGAAGTATTCTTCTCTTTAAAAGTTCTGTAATGCACTTAAAAAATTCACATGTGCTGCCATAATATATTTCCATGGCTAATAATCCATGTATATGATACTGTGATTTCTCATCTTCTTTTTTCTCCTTGTATAATAGTATTCCAAAAAAGGAGTTCAGTCTGCTTTAAGCGGCATTCAGGTTTCGGCTATGTAATGTTCAGGCTTATTGCCATCAACACCTCTTCTTCCCTTAAATTTAGCAACACATGAAATATAGGCTAAGACAATAAAATACCCCTTGAAAAATTAAAATTAGAAGCGTAGTCATTGAAATGTTAATCCAGATGGGGCTGGGACAGCCATTTTCAAGCATGTGCATAATGGTAAAGTCAGTATAGAATGCAGTCTTCAAAGAGAATCAGAAGGATGGATTGAACATGCAGAGAGAAAAGGTCAAGAGACATTGTGGCTGAGAGCAGTAGTGTACTGAAGTCAGCTTATTCCATTTCATAGGAACCTTTTGCTAAATTTAGGGGAATTTTTACAGACTGGTTGACTTCAGCTGGTAGTTTGAAATCTATGGTGGTGTATTTAACACAATGGAACCTGGCAAACAATCCAAATCAGACCTTTCCTGTCCCTGAGAGCTGGTGGTTATATGTTTAGCTGCCTACACTGCCAGAGAGACAGAAAGAGAGAGATAGGAGTGTAGTTCCCAATTCCAGCTCTAAATCCTGGCTTTATTTCTGTGAAATGCTTTCATAGCCTTCTAATAAACCCCACATTTATATTATGCTACTTTACTTATTCCCACTAAAAAACAAAACAAAAACAAAAATAAGCACATCTCGCCCAAGATAGCCTTAAAAAAAGGAGCATCCCAAATAATTAACTAATTGCCACAATTCCAATCAATGCAAGCAGAAGATAAGGAAACTGAGGATGGTAATTTATCATATTCATGTGAAATGTCTTACATGTACACATGTTTTAGTCTCTGTGCTTCTTTATTGACCCCATATAATTCAGATTCAGTCCCAACATGAATGACAACTATGTTGGCACCATGGTGAGACATTTTTTCATATGTATTTCAGTGTTAGTCTGATCATCACCAAGAGAAAATTTAGAGAGGAAGGAATAAAGAGAATAAATATAGTATCTTGAAAGATATTTGAGTATTTTATTAAAGACTCTGTGTTTCTTTAATACAGAGCTGTGGCTGATTTCTACCATCACAGGCATAAGGAGAAGTTGGAATTGATTTGTAGGAGAATTAGACTGATTAAAAAAGAAAAAAAAGAAGGCTGCTCACCTGTATTGTCTTTATGGTAATTTTTCCTAGCCTTGCTTTCAGACTTTCCTCTAATATCTTTTAAAGTAAGGTTAATAATTATCTTGTCAAAAATTACCTTAAAAAGACTAATTCTTGGACATTATTTTGAGGGAAGGTCACCACTCTCCCTTCTCCCTGTTCCATCCTACCCCAGCCGAGCAGCTGGATAGAGATAAAGTGAAAAATTCAATGATCGTGAGACAATTCTACTGATCTTAGCAGGACATGTCCAAAAATATGTGCTTAATCCTAGGAGTTACTAAAGCTCAGTAACCACTGCAGGTCCTGCTTCAGGCTGTCTTTATTGACCTCAGAAATTTTAAGATTAGGTATCAAATGCCGGCAGGGACATGAACAGTTTCAGATCTATCTTTTGAATTGCTGGAAGCATCTTTATTAAAACACAGTGACTGACCCACTTTTTTAAGGCTTTACAAATCTTTTTTTTTTTTTTTTTTTTTTTTGTGGTACGCGGGCCTCTCACTGTTGTGGCCTCTCCCGTCGCGGAGCACAGGCTCCGGACGCGCAGGCTCAGCGGCCATGGCTCACGGGCCCAGCCGCTCTGCGGCATGTGAGATCTTCCCGGACCGGGGCATGAACCCGTGTCCCCTGCATCGGCAGGCGGACTCTCAACCACTGCGCCACCAGGGAAGCCCCCTAAGGCTTTACAGATCTTAATTGGGAGGAGCTTGACTCCCCCAGCCCCCCACCAAAGTGCCCAAGAAAGGATTTTACTTCATTAGAAGAAGTCCAGCTGTATTGCTTAGAGAAATGCAGGATATCATAAAGGACTTGGAAAAGGACATGCCTTTGGGCTATCAGATTTAAAGATAGAAGAAACCAGTGTCCTGTTTGTTTTGTGTTTATTTAGAAAATGCCACGAGAAGACACCACTATTCTCCCCTTTGGACTTAAAATCTAATGATGTTGTAGGGCAAGTGTTAACCTTTAGCTGAGAAAATATTTAGTTTGGTTATATATTGAAACATGTTTCTATTCACTGCTTTCACATACTGCATAAAGTATAGAACATGAAAGGATTTCTATAGAAGCTGACTCAATTCAACAAGACTTTTTTTTTTCAGTTATACTCATATGAAATTGAAATGCTCTACTACCATATAAATAAGTAGAAATGTTTCTAGAATATTTAAGATCACATCTGTTATCACTATATATATTTGGGGTACTTTTTCCTATTAATGCAAGAATATAGGCAGATATTCACTGGAAGGCAACATGGAGCTACATAATTTGTCTTCAGATTTGTGAATAAGAATTTAACTTACCAGATTATACTTTTCTTCTTTCAAGAGAAATAGAAAAACGACTGTAAAGCCCTTATAATATGGCTAAATAAATAAATGATTAAAGTGAAATAGATGTTTTCAGACAGTATTACTTAAATACGTAAGTGGTTAAGTTTTAATTATTAATGGAATCACAGGCTGCTGACCAAGTAGCCCGGGAGATAGCCCCCCCCACACCTCTTTCACTGAATTTCAAACCCAGTTATAAATGCTTTCAGATTGTTTTAGAGTATTCATTTCAGTTGTAATAAGGACATAAGTGAAGGCCATTGATGTAGTTCATCTTTGTAGAAGACTGAGAAACTGCTTCAGTCAGAGTCACGCATCCTACTGTGCTTTGGTTTAGTGAATGGATTACAAAATGAGACTTATTCAAGATCAAAAGGCAAGCAGGCTTGCATCCTAAGGCTATGATTATATCACAAAAGCTTATCTTGGTGCAGGTATGGGATTTCCTACTACTTTAGAAGACTTTTTTTAGCCAGCACTGCTGGTCTCTTAAAATTCTGAAAAGGCACTGCAGTTTCTTTCCTTGACGCAGGCTTGAGATTTTTTGATTTAGGCCTGGTGGCCACATTAACAAGTTATTACCCCCACCTGATTCTAATGGCCAGGGGATTGTAGTTCTGTTGTCTCTTAATCCACGACACAGCACTGGCAGCTTGGAGCACAGCCCAGGAATGCTAACTCCAGGTGTGAGGCTTTAGTTGGCATTCCCTGAGTGCAGACGAAAACAGTAATTTTCCTGCTTTTCTGAACAGCTGTTTCAGTCTGAAAACAAGCAAAATAAAAATATAAGATGTGTCCAAGATTGCTTTATTTTTGGCATTTAGCACAAATGACAGTACAGCTCTAGAAAACTACCAGCAAATAATTACGTAAAGAGGCAAAGTAAGAAATAATTTATTACTGCATCACTGCTGAACAGCTTTCTCCTGGGAATTTAGATATTGTTAAAGAAAAAAATTATTCATAACACTTATTAAAGATGATGTCAGACTTTGTTTAAGGAAGACTATCATGATAGGTATACCGACAGTTACTACAATGGGGTTTTATAGTAGGAGAGAGAAATCAGGCTCAACTCCAAACTCCAAAGAAAACGGGGGAATTTATAGCCCAGGAGCAGGGTGAGCAGTTCAGTGGATGGAAATTATAAAGAGGAGGATACATCAGGGAAGATTCTAGCTAAACTGACCTAATAGAATTCTTGTGAAGGCAGGTCAAGGTGATCAGATGTCACCTGGGGAATGGTGGCGGATAAGGCACACAATCAGATATTGAAGATGATTGGATATTGCGGGTAGGGGATTCTTGTTGAACTGACTTAGCAGGATTCTGGCTAAAACTGGACAATGCAGAGATGACAAAGGAAGCCCAAAAGGCCTCATTGAGAAGAGAGTTCAGAGAAGCCTGAGTAGAGTTTGGTGAAGCGGAGAGTCTTTGCAAATAGGCCACACCAAAAGGTGGCAGATTACTTCCCATTACACTCAACTAACTGCTACTAGGTTCTTACAAATGTTACATCTGTTTTGCTTTGTAAGCTGTACTCAGGAACAGTGGAAATTCAGAGCCCTCACTTGTGTCAAAAAAGTATTTGTAGTGATTCAGGATAATCAAATTAAATCCACGAGAACTGAAACTAGTTTATAAATTCAGTTCTGCTAATGTTTAAGTAATCAATATTAGTTTATTGAAAATCACTTCAATAAGAGGATAGAGAAGAGGATGGGCCAATGGGAGGAAACACAGGAAAAAGCAACAAAATGTTTAGATCTAATTGGAAAACAAAGAATAAAACAACTAAAACAATGGTAAGCATAAATAATAATGAGGTAAAGTACCATTCTATAATGATCTTGATGAAAGGGATATTACATTCTATAAGTTAATCTGCTTCTATGCCACTGTTTGTTGGGTTACACTCCTTGATAATTAGCTTGTTGGATATATCAATAGATACAGCCTAAACCCCGAACAATGAAAAATGTATATTTTTATTTAGATATTTTCACATTTTCCTTTCTTCTCCACCAGAATATTTATGTCCCCATTAGAATCACCTAGTTATAATCATTCACAAATCACTTCCTTAGTGTCTATTGTGTGGTACAGTGGTAAATTATGTGTTGTGTGCAGTAAAACTATAATGGAACTTCAAGGTCTGTCTTTGATCAAAATAAATATTATTTGGTGTCTGTTGAAGTAGAATTTACTAGTGAAATCATTTCTCTTTTTCTTGGATGGTGGTAGTTGTGGTAGTGGTGGTGGTGATACACAGAAATTGTCACTGATTTCCTGAACCAACCTCTGTTATTTTCCCCTCTCTGGTTATACATATGTCTGCAGTATTCTGTTTACCCTTCGTACATTCTCTTAACATCTCGAGTTTTTATCTCTTTTCCTTCCTTTGTTCTCCAGTTACCATCTGTCAAATGGATCCACTATTCTTCTACATATGGGAAGTTATATCCAATTTGCTTTCATTGTAAATTGGATCGGCCATAATTCTCATATAATTTTCATAGAATCCCGTTAACTCTTTTGTTAACATCTATGCCATATTTGATTATACAGGTATTTCTAATTGACTCAAATTTTCTGACTCTATCTTGAGTGCCATTTTTGTCATCTTTCTATATCAGTTAAAATATACCCATTACCTTAAACAGAGTTTACAATATGATTTACAGAATTTCCACTCATACACACTCTAATTTATCAGTTTCTTTTTGTATTGCTATATCATTTCAGTTTGACAAAATCTTTATTCTCATGTTAGTATACATATGTATCTGACATTAGGGGATATTAAGAAGTATAGATATTAATAATGCTATGACTGTGTAAAGCTTCTAATAAAAGTATGTCAGTTCTAGACAATGTGTGTGTTCCTAGATCTAACTGTTAAAAGTGAGAAGTATTTCATTTATTTTTCCCTGTAATTTTCCCTGGTTACAGCCAAATGATCTTTTTTCCTAGTGAGAAGGGCTAAATTTTTCTCTGAGAGGAAATGTTGCTGCAGACGTTTATTGTTACTACGATTATTTTACTGTATCCAATCCTATGCCACTTAATTTACACAAAGTGGTCTTTAATCATTCAGTAGTTAATTCTTCCATCATTTCATGGGGAAAAATCAATAGTGCAGTTGATTTATACCTGTGAAAACCCTGCTACTGCAATGGCAGATTAAAGTTACCATAGCAGAGGAGAAAAAGATCTAGTATTTAGACAAGTAGTAGTATGTAAATTGATTCCCTAGTGTGTGGTTTGCTTAATTTTAGACATGTATAAAGTAAAATATACAGAATTCTCTATTATATGAATTTAATAATAGTATGTTTGCAGATTTTAAATATAAATGAAAATAGTAATATACACATAGGTTTATATAGAAATGGATGGATAGTTGAATTAGAGAAGGTAGATAATACACACTTGTCAGTTTCCCCAAAGAACTGTATAAGAAATAGTAATTGATCAAGCATGCTTAGAATATTTCTTAGTCATAATAATGATTAAATTGAACTACAGTAATATTAAATATAACAGGGATACTAAATTTTTGATGCCAGATTCCATAATAATATGATAATCAAATGAAGATGAAAAATTGGGAAAAAAATCTGTGCATTTTCACTATATATATATTTTTTGGACAATATTTATTTATTTATTTCAGTTTTCTATTATTTATTTTTTTAATTTTTATTTTTTTATTATTATATTTTTAACATCTTTATTGGAGTATACTGTTTTACAATGGTGTGTTAGTTTCTGCTTTACAACAAAGTGAATCAATACATTTGGTAGTGTATATATGTCCCTGCCACTCTCTCACTTCGTCACAGCTTACCCTTCCCCCTCCCCATGTCCTCAAGTCCATGCTCTAGTAGGTCTGTGTTTTATTCCCGTCCTACCACTAATCTCTTCATGACATTTTTTTTTCTTAGATTCCATATATATGTGTTAGCATACGGTATTTGTTTTTCTCCTTCTGACTTACTTCACTCTGTATGACAGACTCCAGGTCTATCCACCTCATTACAAATAACTCAGTTTCATTTCTTTTTATGGCTGAGTAATATTCCATTGTATATATGTGCCACATCTTCTTTATCCATTCATCTGTTGATGGACACTTTTTATTAAAGAAACTTGGTCCCTTCCTTCTATCAAGAGAGAACAATTATGTACACATAACCTTATTTGCAAATGGAAAGCTAAAAATGACCCGACCAGGTGCTTGGTGCATTATGTAAGAAACTGCTAGGATAGTGGCAGCAAACAGGTAATGAATTAGAAAAGTTCTCACTTGTCAAAGCATGTGGAGTAATGAACACCGTCCTCTTATTGTGCTGTTATTGCTAAAAATAATAAGCAAGAAAGATGCTATCTTGGTCAAAGTGTGTGGCTGTCTGTTTTATATTAGTATACAGGCTGTGTGTCAGGAAATAAGCCTCTGGAGGCAAACAACATCTGATGGTTTCAATCATAATCTAAGTGACCTGCCATGTTAAAACTAAACTGGTATGTCTTCCACCAAAGATTTTTTAAAAAAGGATTATGCAAAATTAAAGTGTATAAAACCCCTAAGATATATGATAGTAAAACAATGTAATATTACCCATGTGTGGTAAATTTGTGAATGCTGTTGTACCATTCGAAGAAGCTAGCCCTCAAATTATTAGTTTGATAATGAAAGCAAATATATATAAATACATTTTAATTAGGTATAGGTTTCACTGCATAATCAGAGCCTTTGTGTTACAGAGCAGTTATCCACTTTGAAATAAATGCATTTATTTATTAATTCATAAAACAAATAATTGATGAGCACTTGCTACGACTCAGGGACTGTTTCCGGGTCTTGAGATACACTTACAGTACTTTCCAAGAGAGGTGCTTAAGAGTTATTAAAGTGCCATATATCAAATGCTATCTTTAAAGTTCTTTTCATATTTTGATTATTTGATTTTGGGGAAATCCCAAATTACGGGAGGTGGAAAACTGTTAAATGATTCTCTCAACCTATTATCTTTCTTAATATCATACTCTAACCCTGTTATAAAAAACCATGATTTGGCAAGCTAGATCGTTCTTTTCATGATGATAGTTAAGCAGTTACTAATAAGAAAATATACCAGTTTTCTTGTACAGAACTATTTTTCACCTGCTTATTTCCCTGCCTAAAATGCCATAATGAAGATATATCCTCCAAAATCACACACACCTTGTAAGACTTAACACATTCATCTGTTGTAAGTTTTATTCTACAATCCCTAAGGTGTTGGTTTATCAGATTACTCTTAACCAGTTGAGAATACACAGCTAAGCAAAGGGGAAATTACAGAATTTGGAACATCACCTGGAGGGCGTGGGCCTGAGCAGAACAAAGTCATGAAGAGGAGTAAATGGGTACCCAAAGTAAATTTACCAAGAGTAATCAATGTATGCTTTCTCCCAAGGCTAAGCTTGCTGCTAAATTCAATAGATATAAATAAATAAAGCAGAGAAAATATTTTTTACCCTTGAGGGCAAAAATATTACTATTTGGCCACTCGAGGCAACAGTTTTTCCTCTTGTTTTAGCATTGTAGCATTATTAAATGGCATACACATGTATGCGATTTTAAAATAGAATATTAAATGATGAGTCCATAAGTAGCAATGGAATAGTGAAGAGAAGGTAACTCATGTTCTTAAAGGCTTCCAGTGATTGGTATAGGTTGCGATTTATCTTAAAAGATAGTAGACATAGACTGTAAAGGCAATTTACAATTTCCTTTGTGAGTGAGGCAACTCACTCCCATTGAGTGGGAGTGAACAGCCACCTTACTGTGACTGAAATAGAGAGGTGGATAAAGTAGGAAAGTGATTTATGTTGGGCCTAGAATACTGGATTAAGGCATGTATATTTGTAGCAGTCAACTTTTGACAAGCAAAGTTTCTCAGATCTTAAGTGTCAAGTTTCTTTCAGATATTTAAAGCATTTTCAAACTGAATGGGAAAATTGGCATAAGGTAGTTTTGACTAGATTTTTCAACTGTTATTTGTTCATATCCATTTTGTCTTCTGTTTTGCTAGAAAATATTAATTTATCAGAAGCCTTATTAAATATTTATTAGAAAAAATATATAATGGGTAAAACATTCAGAATGACTCTGAAGACTATAAATACTTACATTCAAGTGTTAAGCGATAGAGTTAAGATTATCAGGAAATATCCCTATGTCAAACGCTAAGTTGCAAACATAAAATCATGTTGTGTTTTGTAAAATATGTCTGAATGTACAGACCAGGAAATCAGAAATTATATTGTTGATGTTTTTTATTCTTGGACTGGCTTAATAGTGTTTCCTTTTTGAACTTGTATTAAAATTTTAATATTAATAATTGATATTTTAACTGTATAAAAGTGATGACGTACCATATGAATACCTATACCACCTAGGAGGTCAAGGAGGTCAAAAGTGTCTTCTCTAATAATGAGTTTAATTTGTTCCCAAGAGGGAATTCTAAATTTTATCCTTTTAAACATATCAACGTAACTCAAGCTGTTAATTGTACAGTAGATAATGATACTGAGTATGTTATATAAAATTCTATTAGTAGCTCAGAGGATGATTTTATTTTTTATTTATTTTATTTTATTTTATTTTTGTGTGTGTGGTATGTGGGCCTTCCCCTGTTGTGGCCTCTCCCGTTGCGGAGCACAGGCTCCGGACGCGCAGGCTCAGCGGCCATGGCTCACGGGCCCAGCCGCTCCGCGCCACGTGGGATCCTCCCATACCGGGGCGCGAACCCGGTTCCCCTGCATCGGCAGGCAGACGCGCAACCACTGCGCCACCAGGGAAGCCCTCAGAGGATGATTTTAGAAAAGCAACCGTATAATTGACCTGAAGAAAATTGCATTTACCTTTGTTTGTTTTCATGAAATTAAAAAAAAAATGTAAATATAACACAATGCAGAAGATGACTGCAGCCAGATTTCAGTTAAAAACAAATGAGTGATTTGATGTAAGGTTTATATTTCATATGCATTATAGTTATCCAAGGATTTCCCACTGGATAAGGTGATTTATCAACATAAGCAAATAGCCGCTCTTTCAGTACACTATTTCTTAAGCTATATATTTAGACTGTTTCTTTGATAGTTTTTCAAACAGAATTGTTATTTGAAGCATTAATTAGGAAGATAGATCAGTGGTTCCTAACACTAGATAAATTTTAGAATCATAAGGGAACCTTTAAAAAATACTGATATCTATGTCCAACACCAAAGAGATTCTGAGGTAAGTGATTTTGTGAGTGTCTTGGGCACTAATATATTTGCAAATCTACCCAGGTGATTCGTGAGTAGTGACAGGATTTTGAACAGTTGAGAGAAATCACATATCATCTATTCTGGAATATGAGACAGTATTTCCAAGACCTTAATACTGGATTTTATTTCAAAGCAATTAAACAATAAAATTATCTATTATTAAAATGCTTCCTATTAATAATACTTTTATGCATGTATTTTATGATTAAAAACTAAAGAATCATAAATATATCTCAAGTGAGGCAAAAATCACTGCATTATAAAAATGTATTAATATAATGAAAAAGTAAAATAAAATTTTATATTTACTGATTTTTCCATAAATTTAATTAAATTTAAAAAATCAAGAAGTAGACTCCAACCAGAATAAATGAAGAAAGAAACTTCAAATAATAGTACTGAAAAGTAAGAGATTGGTTCAAGATGGTGGAGTAGAAGGAAGTGTGCTCACTCCCTCTTGTGAGAGCACCAGAATCACAACTAATTGCTGAACAATCATTGACAGGAAGACACTGGAACTTAAAAAAAAAGATACCCCACATGCAAAGGCAAAGGAGAAGCCACAATGAGATGGTAGGAGGGACACAATCACAATAAAATCAAATCCCATAACCTCTGGGTGGGTGACTCACAAACTGGAGAACACGTATACCAGAGAAGTCCACCCACTGTAGTGAAGGTTCTGAGCCCCAGGTCAGGCTTCCCAACCTGGGGGTCTGGCAACGGGAGGAGGAATTCCTAGAGAATCAGACTGTGAAGGCTAGCGGGATTTGATTGCAGGACTTCGACAGGACTGGGGGAAACACTCTTGGAGACTCCACTCTTGGAGGGCACACACAAAGTAGTGTGTGCATCAGGACCCAAGGGAAGGAGCAGTGACCCCATAGGAGACTGAACCACACCTACCTACTAGTGTTGGAGGGTCTTCTGCAGAGGCGGGGTGCGGCTGTGGCTCACTGTGAGGACAGGGACACTGGCAGCAAAAGATCTGGGAAGTACTCCTTGGCATGAGCCCTCCTGGAGTCCACCATTAGCCCCACCAAAGAGCCTGTAGGCTCCAGTGCTGGGTTGCCTCAGGCCAAACAACCAACAGGGAGGGAACTCAGCCCCATGCATTAGCAGACAGGCAGATTAAAGATTTACTGAGCTCTGCCCACCAGAGCAACAACCAGCTCTACCCACTGCCAGTCCCTCCCATCAGGAAACTTGCACAAGCCTCTTAGATAGCCTCATCCACAAGAGAACAGACAGTAGAAGCAAGAAGAACTACAATCCTGCAGCCTGTGGAACAGAAACCACATTCACAGAAATATAGATAAAATTCAAAGGCAGAGGACTATGTACCACATGAAGGAACAAGATAAAGCCCTAGAAAAAACAACTAAATGAAGTGGAGATAGACAACCTTCCAGAAAAAGAATTCAGAATAATGATAGTGAAGATGATTCAGGACTTTGGAAAAAGAATGGAGGCAAAGATCGAGAAGATGCAAGAGATGTTTAACAAAGACCTAGAAGAATTAAAGAACAAGCAAACAGAGATGAACAATACAATAACTGAAATGAAAACTACACTAGAAGGAATCAATAGCAGAATAACCGAGGCAGAAGAACAGATAAGTGACCTGGAAGACAGAATGGTGGAAATCACTGCCGCGGAAGAGAATAAGGAAAAAAGAATGAAAAGAAATGAAGACAGCCTAAGAGACCTATGGGACAACATTAAACGCACCAACATTCACATTATAGGGGTTGCGGAAGGAGAAGAGAAAGAGAAAGGACCAAGAAAATATTTGAAGAAGTTATAGTCGAAAACTTCCCTAACATGGGAAAGGAAATAGCCACCCAAGTCTAGGAAGTGCAGAGTCCCATACAGGAGAAACCCAGAGAGAAACACGCCAAGACACATAGTAATCAAACTGACAGAAATTAAAGACAATGAGAAATTATTAAAAGCAACAAGGGAAGAACGACAAATAACATACAAGGGAACTCCCATAAGGTTAACAGCTGATTTCTCAGCAGAAACTCTACAAGCCAGATGGGAGTGGCATGATATATTTAAAGTGATGAAAAGGAAGACACTACAACCAAGATTACTCTACCCGGCAAGGATCTAATTCAGATTTGACAGAGAAATGAGAAGCTTTACAGACAAGCCAAAGCTCCAGGAAGAAGATATAACAATTATAAATATATATGCACCCAACATAGGAACAACTCAATACATAAGACAAAAGCTAACAGCACAAAAACAAGACCCATATATATGCTGTCTACAAGAGACCCACTTGAGACCGAGGGACATATACAGACTGAAAGTGAGGAGATGGAAAAAGATATTCTATGCAAATGGAAATCAAAAGAAAGCTGGAGTAGCAATACTCATATCAGATAAAATAGACTTTAAAATAAAGAATGTTACAAGAGACAAGGAAGGACACTACATAATGATCAAGGGATCAATCCAGGAAGAAGATATAACAATTATAAATATATATGCACCCAACATAGGAACAACTCAATACATAAGACAAAAGCTAACAGCTATAAAAGAGGAAATCGACAGTAACACCATAATAGTGGGGGACTTTAACACCTCACTCACACCAATGGACAGATATCCAGACAGAAAATTAATAAGGAAATGCAAGCTTTAAATGATACAATAGACCAGATAGATTTAATTGATACTTATAGGACATTCCATTCAAAAACAGCAGATTACACTTTCTTCTCAAGTGCACACAGATCATTCTCCAGGATAGATGACATCTTGGGTCACAAATCCAGCCTCAGTAAATTTATGAAAATTGAAATCATATCAAGCTTCTTTTCCGAGCACAGTGCTGTGAGATTAGAAATAAATTACAGGGAAAAAAATGTAAATAACACAAACACATGGAGGCTAAACACTACATTACTAAATAACCAAGAGATCACTGAAGAAATCAAAGAGAAAATCAAAAAATACCTTGAGAAAAATGACAATGAAAACACGCCAATCCAAGACCTGTGGGATGCAGCAAAAGCGGTTCTAAGAGGGAAGTTTATAGCTATACAAGTGTACCTCAATATAAAAGAAAAATCTGAAATAAAAAATCTAACCTTACACCTAAAGAAACTAGAGAAAGAAGAACAAACAAAACCCAAATTAGTAGAAGGAAAGAAATCATAAAGATCAGAGCAGAGATAAATGAAATAGAAACAAAGAAAACAATAGCAAACATCAATAAATCTAAAAGCTGTTTCTTTGAGAAGGTAAACAAAATTGATAAACCTTTAGCCAGGCTCATCAAGAAAAAGAGGGAGAGGATTCAATAAAATTTGAATTAAGAAAGTAGTTAAAAAGGACACAGCAGAAATACAAAGCATCATGAGAGACTACTACAAGCAACTCTCTGCCAATAAAATGGACAACCTGGAAGAAATGGACAAATTCTTAGAAAGCTATAACCTTCCAAGACTGAGCCAGGAAGAAATAGAAAATATGAACAGAACAATCACAAGTGATGAAATTGAAACTGTGATTAAAAATCTTCCAGCAAACAGAAGTCCAGGACCAGATGGCTTCACAGGTGAATTCTATCAAACATTTAAAGAGCTAACACGCATCCTTCTCAAACTCTTCCAGAAAATTGCAGATGAGGGAGCACTCCCAAACTCATTCTACTAGGCCACCATCACCCTGATAGCAAAACTACAAAAAAAGAAAATTACAGACCACTATCACAGATGAGTATAGATGCAGAATTCTCAACAAAATACTAGCAACAGAATCCAACAACACATTAAAAAGATCATACACCATGATCAAGTAGGATTTATCCCAGGGATGCAAGGATACACAAATCAATCAATGTGATACACCGTATTAACAACCTGAAGAATAAAACCCATATGATCATCTCAGTAGATACAGAAAAGCTTTTGACAAAATTCAACACCCATTTATCATAAAAAACTCTCCAGAAAGTGTGCATAGAGGGAATCTACTTCAACATAGTAAAGGCCATATATGACAAACCCACAGCCAACATCATTTTCAATGGTGAAAAACTGAAAGCATTTCCTGTAAGGTCAGGAACAAGACAAGGATGTCCACTCTTGTCACTATTATTCAACATAGTTTTGGAAGTCTGAGCCATGGCAATCAGAGAAGAAAAAGAAATAAAAGGAATCCAAATCTGAAAAGAAGAAATAAAGATGTCACTGTTTGCAGATGACTTGGTACTATACATAGATAATCCTAAAGATGCTACCAGAAAACTACTAGAGCTAATCGATGAATTTGGTAAAGTTGCAGGTTACAGAATTAATGCACAGAAATCTCTTGCATTGCTATACACTAACAACAAAAGATCAGAAAGAGAAATTAATGAAAATCCCATTCACCATTGCAAAGAGTAAAATACCTAGGAATAAACCTTCCTAAGGAGGTAAAAGACATGTACTCAGAAAACTATAAGACACTGATGAAAAGAATAAAAAATGACAAACAGAGGGAGAGGTATACCATATTCTTGGCTTGGAAGAATCAATATTCTGAAAATGACTATACTACCCAAAGCCATCTACAGTTTCAATGCAATTCCTATCAAATTACCAATGGTATTTTTTACAGAACTAGAACAAAAAAAACTTAAAATTTATATGGAGACAGAAAAGACCTGAATAGCCAAAGCAATCTTGAGGGAAAAAAACACAGCTGGAGGAATCAGACTTCCTGACTTCAGCCTATACTACAAAGCTACAGTAATCAAGACAATATGGTACTGGCACAAAAACAAATATAGATCAATAGAACTGGATAGAAAGCCCAGAGATAAACCCACGCACCTATGGTCAACTTATCTATGATAAAGGAGGCAGGAATATACAGTGGAGAAAAGACAGCCTCTTCTATAAGTGGTGCTGGGAAAACTGGACAGCTACATGTAAAAGAATGAAATTAGAATACTTCCTAACACCATATACAAAAATAAACTAAAATGGGTTAAAGACCTAAATGTAAGACTGAACACTATAAACCTCTTAGAGCAAAACATCGGAAGAACACCTTTGACATAAATCACAGCAAGATCCTTTTGTGACCCACCTTCTAGAGTAATGGAAATAAAAACAAAAATAAACAAATGGAACCTAATGAAATTTAAAAGTTTTTGCACAACAAGGGAAACTAAACAAAATGAAAAGACAATCCTCAGAATGGGAGAAAATATTGTGTGGAGAAAAGGGAACCCACTTGCACTGTTGGTGGGAATGTAAATTGATACGGCTGCTATCGGGAACAGTATGGAGGTTCCTTAAAAATCCAAAAATAGAATTACCATATGACCCAGCAATCCCACTACTGGGCATATACCCAGAGAAAACAATAATTCAAAAAGACACATACACTCCAATGTTCATTGCAGCACTATTTACAATAGCCAGAATAGCAACCTAAATGCCCATGGACAGATGAATGGATAAAGAAGATGTGGAACATATATGCAATGGAATATTACTCTGCCGTAAAAAGGAATAAAATTGGGTCATTTGTAGAGACATGAATGGACCTAGAAACTGTCTTACGGAGTGAAGTAAGTCAGAAAGAGAAAGACAAATATCGTGGCTTAACCCATATATGTGGAATATAGAAAAATGGTACAGATGAACCGGTTTGCAGGGCAGAAATTGAGACACAGATGTAGAAAACAAACTCATGGACACCAAGGGGGGAAGCGGGGGTGGTGGTGGGATGAATTGGGAGATATGGATTGACATATATACATTAATATGTATATAATAGATAACTAATAACCTGCTGTATAAAAAAAATAAATAAAATAAAATTCAAATTAAAAATATAGTACTGAATAAATAATTATGGCTCATTTATTTGAATTTAGAAATATATACCTTATAGAGTTTTCGATATAACTGAGCATATGAATGAAAATTTTAAATATTTGGATTTATTGTTTTATAAAATACCAATTTTATAATGATTAACCAAACATTTAAGAAAAAAAATTGGGAATGATGTTATTGACTTTTCACAGAACTTATCATTATAGCATTGTGTTTCATGTAGAAACATGTATGTCAGTCTTTATAGCTTTAGATTTATGTTTCCAAAATACAAATGACTAATTCATTTTAGTCTCATGTAGGTTAAGTTTAGTTTGTCCAAAAATGCATTTTTAAACTGTATACAAGAAAAAAGAAATGGGAAAAAATAAATTTTGACTTTGTTTTTTGTAATTTGTAAGAAATTGGGTATAAAACAAGTACCTCTGTTATTTTCCTAAAATAAGAAGAGAGTGCAAGCTAATACCCAGATGACAGTTAAAAACTTGAAAAGACATATTTGAGTTTTTGGCCTATGCCTAGCACCCAAGAGGGTTTAACATGGTAGCATAATGCTGACTTTCAAAGGACACCTGTATTCAAAACTTGTTTTTTTTAGTAATGAGCTGCATCAAGTTGAGACAAATCAATTTATGCAAGCCTGTAAATTTCAGATCCAGTTGAACTTTCTAATCCTAGACCCCCAAACCTTCTTGATTATACCCCAACACCCAACCCCTGTCATTTCTCTTTGAACCATCTCCATCTGAAAATTTGAAAAATCGTTTCTACTTCAAAAATTTTTGCTGACACACAAATAAGTTAGGGTGTTGAAAGTCGACACTAATTACTAAAAATATGTTGGAGAAAGCCCACCCCAACTTTAATTTTATTCATTAATTCTTAAAATCTTTATGCTTATTCATTTTAAAGGTCTGTCAGAACCATGTCTATCAAACTTTAAAGTGCATTCAAGTCACTTAGGAATCTTGTTAAAAATGCAGATTCTAATTGTGTGTCTCAACTGCAACCTGAGAGCTGCTAGCAAGCCCCCCATTGATGCCAACGTTCTTGATTCTTGTATGTTATCTTGAGTAGCAAGATGTAAAAGGACTCACACTTGGCTGTATGGATAAGTGGACACTTTGAGGGAATTTTTGGACAAAATTCAACTGTATCCTGGATTAAATACAAAAAATAAATTTGATTGCATTGCTGGGTTTGCTGCAAATTAAAAGAAACCTTGAAACATACACATACTCCAGCAAGCTGAAACTGCAGCAGGAAGCTATGAATGGTGAGCATAAAATAGGGTTGTCGTGAGGTCAAAGCTGATATCAGTGCTGTATCATGTAGGCAAGCCTAGTTTTCTTTGGGGCCTTAGATTCCTATTTCTTATAGTTTTTCTGACCTCTGGTTGTTTATTCTACCTTTTGTAGAGTTGGCTTTCACTTGCCAAGAACACAGGCTAGGAGACCTCTTGGATTCAAATCTTGATCTAACCTTTGTACTTGGACAACTTATTCTTCCTTTATTTCAGTTTATGCAACTGGAAAATGGAGATAGTAATTGACCCTACAAAGTTGAAGTTGTTTTGAGGGTTAAGTGAAGTAATACATGCCCAGAACAGTGCCTGGAATATAAGTGCTTGGTATTGTTTTCTATAAGTCATCATGTAATATTTCAATGCCTTTAGCAAAATCTTTATAAATTTTTAATTTAGCAAAATCTTTATAAAGCTATATTGGGACTTATTGCTAAAAAGGAATTAAATAATTTGCCAAGTGCCAGTAGTAGAAATTGGTCTAGAGCCTTGTTTTACTTACTATCTTTATTTTTCCATCTACATCTTTATGAGTAATAAAAAAACTACCTGCATTCTTATGCTTTAACACATATTAGTAATTAAATAATAACTTCCTAAAAAAATATGAAATAGTTACAAAATAAATTTTAAAATACTGAGTAAAGTAGTTTATAGATTGCACTATAAACCATAGTATCTTATGGTGATATAACAGAAGGTGGAGGTTTTCATTGTTTTGCTCCAATTCTGATATACCTCCTGGAGAAAGTACTAAGACCACTTACTCATACAGCCACCTCAAAAGCCTGCCAAATATTAGATAGCAGTTATTCTTTGAACAGTGCAAATTCACGAAAAAATAGTATGATCCAGAAGTATTATAATATAATATTGTTGTTCTCCATGGTTAAGTCGATTATTTACTGTGTGTGATGCTAGAGTATCCTTTTCTGGTATCCCCACCAGCAATAAGTACTAGAGAACTACCCATTTTTGTCAGCAGGGTGGGTATAGGTAGTCTTATTTTGGCTTTAATTTAAATTTCTCTTACCAATGAGTTTAAGTTATCTTCTCCTTTTTGAAATTGTTTTTCCTTTATATTTTTTATTAATATACTTTACACATTTAAAATTATCTATATGCCAAAGCTTTAAAATCGTATAGATAGATAAGGTTTATAAAAAAATGAAACTAGTCACTATGCACACCCATCTCCTTTCTTATCCCACTAACCAGAGGCAACAGTTTTCTCTCTTTTAGCTATTATTTAGTTTTTTATCTGCATATATCTAAATAAAATGCATATATTACAATCTCAATTTTAGATTTTATCTATTATGGTAAGTTAACATTTTTAGCTAACTTCCTTTTTTCTTCTCAAATGTTACTAAATCCATATTCAATATTTTGTTGTTATGATTCTGTAAATATTGTTCACTGCTGGGCCATATAATGTACAAGGACATAAAATTTTCTTTTCTTCTATACCATTTTTGTCCTGGAGTTAATAATCTCCACAAATCTTTACTGTGCACAGTTTTCTTTAGACATAAAAGTAAGTTTACCTATATATCTTATATTCTATAGTTTAATAAAATTTTTCATACAGTTAAATAGCTCATATACTGTTTCTCTTCCTTTATCCCCTGTAAACTTTTCTTCAGCAGGTCCCATTTTATTTTTGCTTTTTTTTAAATGTCTGCTGCCCATTTGTTGTCCTAAGACTTCCTCTTGCTCATTCTTGAAGTTTTTGCCTTGTTCATCTGCTGAATTCCCTGTTTTTAGACCTTATGTTTTAATTTTCCCATGTTAATGCTCTTCTGTTTTTATGGACTACATCTTCTCAACGCTTCTTGAACTCTTGAGGAAAAGGGTAAAAAACATAAATGTTTAGAGTCTTTGCATATAGTGACTGTGTATACACAGAATTCTGAATTGACTAGGGAATTAAAAAATATTCTTTTAACTTCATATCAAGCTTATTTTACCTTAAATTTTATTTTACTTTGAAAATGTATTATTGTATATGATAAATAAAATCAAACGATACAGACTACAATGAAATGTGACTCCCACTCTAAATTTTTAATACTTGAGGAAACAATCTAATTTTTTGCATCTGTTTTCTCCCACTAAATATATCTTGGAGATCTTTATCAGTATATAAAATATAACCCTCATTTAACTATATCTTTATACTAGGCCATTGTCTAGAAGCTCTCACATAAAATTATCACAGTCAGTACTTTCTAGACATTCTGTATTTACGGATTTGATTTTCTACTTGTTCCAAATGGGTTTTATTTTTTGGCTTTTTAAACAGGAATATTTTCATTATTCAAAATATTATTTAGACTTTTTGGTTGACTTTTTTCCTTGCATATGGCTTTTTCTTATCTATTTTTATTTCTCTTGATTTTCCTAATTTTAATTTTAAGATAGCTTATTTAGCTTTAGGAAATGATAACAGTAAAGAAAACATTTTAGTGCACTGTACTAGTGTCCTGTTTTGTTGTTATACTACCACTTGATATTTTTTAAAAGGGAAATTTTTAAAAAATCATTTGTAATTGGAAGAATTTGGCAATTCCCAATCAGTCTTGGAACTCTACTATATAGGTGTTTTATTTTGTGTCAAACCACATTTATTGAAGGGTTCGTTTTTTAAATGTGAAGAATGTTTTTTGTTAGCTGAAATAAATCCTGAAAAGTGATTTTGTATTTTTACAAAGCAGTGTTTTGGGAGCAAACTGTAGTTTAAAAGAGAATAGCAAAATGAATCATTTGAAGAGTTGAGCACTTTCCAACAATTCCAGGAATGTGTTGGTTGTAAAATTCTTACCTGCTTATACCAAGTGGAAGGATTTCCAGTACGCTTTGGTGAATTTTTAAGCACTGTGATCTACCTTTAATGGAAACTTTTTCACTTTGGTTATTTGAAACATTGCTGTGGAGTACATAATAGAACATAGTGTTAAAATGGTGAAGTCTCAAAAATTACCTAGTATTAGTTTTTTCCACAAATGTATGCTTCACTTCGTAAAAGTTTTTAAATTGATTCATTTTCATATATTAGCAAATTAGTACCAAAACTTTTATTTTAAAATATAATGTTTAATAGATCCTTTGATTACTCCTCTTATTCATTATAAAATAATCTATATTAACTCACCTATCTGTAGCTTTGGCACCATTGACCTTTCTCTGCTTTTTGAATCTCTGACCTTGAATATTAAACCTCCATCCTGGTTTCTGTGGTAAAGTTTTCTTGGTTTTACTCTACTTTTGCTTGCTGTTCTTTCTCCATATCCTTTGCTGGCTAGTCTATCTCCACACATGCATTAAATATAGGTGCTTCCTGAGAGTTCCAACAACAGCCTTCTTTTCTCATTCTATATGCTGCTGGAGGATATCATCTACTTTTATTATTTCCAATACTATCTATATGGTAATGTCTCCCCAAATGTGTTCTCAGCCCATCTCTCTCCTTAGCTCCATTTCCAATATCACCAACCTATTGGGCATCTCTACGTAATGTCCTCAAACTCAGGCGTCTTAAACCCAGTCTGTTCAAAACCGAAATATTTTCACATCTGCCTGCCCCCTCACTCTTTGCCCCTAATATTCCCTGTGGCAGGTAACTCACACCAGTCGGTACCTTATCAACTAAGTAGAAATACAGTGATAATCTCCTCTCCTTTTATTCTCTTATTTTCCATATTCCATTGTATGCATGTCCTGTAGATTCTACCTCTCTTTAAAAACTCTTCTCCATTTCTAGTTCATAACCTCATTATTTTACCTTTTTTTTTTAAAGACTCGCTTTTCTATTGAAAAGTTGATTTACAATGTTGTGTCAATTTCTGCTGTACAGCAAAGGGATTCAGTTATACATATATAAAAAATCTTTTTCATATTCTTTTTTGTTATGGTTTATCACAGGATATTGAATATAGTTTCCTGTGCTATATAGTAGGACCTTGGTGTTTATTCATCCTATATATATAATACTTTGCATCTACTAAGCCCAAACTCCCAATCTATCCCTCCCACCCCTACCCCACAACTGGCAACCAGCAGTCTGTTCTCTATGTCTGTGAGCCTGTATCTGTTTCGTAGATAAGTTCATTTGTGTCATATTTTACATTCCACATATAAATGATATCGTATGGTATTTTTCTTTCTCTGTCTGACTTACTCCACTTAGTATGATAATCTCTAGTTGCATCCATGTTGCTGCAAGTGGCATTATTTCATACTTTTTTATGGCTGAGTAATATTCCATTGTATATATGTACCACATCTTCTTTATCCATTCATCTGTAAATGGACATTTGGGTTGTTTCCATGTCTTGGCTATTGTGAATAGTGCTGCTATGAACATAAGGGTGCACGGATCTTTTTTTTTTTTAATTTTCTTTATTTTTTATACAGCAGGTTCTTATTAGTTATCCATTTTATACACATCAGTGTGTACATGTCAATCCCAATCTGCCAATTCATCACACCACCACCACCACCCCTGCCACTTTCCCCCTTGATGTCCATACATTTGTTCTCTGCATCTGTGTCTCTGTTTCTGCCCTGCAGACCCGTTCATCTCTACCATTTTTCTAGGTTCCACTTTTATGCGTTAATATACGATATTTGTTTTTCTCTTTCTGACTTACTTCACTCTGTATGACAGTCTCTAGATCCATCCACATCTCTACAAATAACCCAATTTCATTCCCTTTCATGTCTGAGTAATATTCCATCGTATATATGAACCACATCTTCTTTATCCATTCGGCTGTCGATGAGCATTTAGGTTGCTTCCATGTCGAGGCTATTGTAAATAGTGCTGCAATGAACATTGGGGTGCATGTGTCTTTTTAAATTATGGTTTTCTCTGGGTATATGCCCAGTAGTGGGATTGCTGGGTCATATGGTAATTCCATTTTTAGCTTTTTAAGGAACCTCCATACTGTTCTCCACAGTGGCTGTATAAATTTACTTTCCCACCAACAGTGCAAGAGGGTTCTATTTACTCCACACCCTCTCCAGCATTTGTTGTTTGTGATTTTCTGATGTTGCCCATTCTAACTGGTGTGAGGTGATACCTCATTGTAGTTTTGATTTGCATTTCTCTAATAATTAGTGTGATGTTGAGCAGCTTTTCATGTGCCTCTTGGCCATCTGTATGTCTTGTTTAGAGAAATGTCTATTTAGGTCTTCTGCCCATTTTTTGATTAGGTTGTTTGTTTTTTTAATATTGAACTGCATAAGCTGTTCATATATTTTGGAGATTAATCCTTTGTTCTTTGGTTCATTTGCAAATATTTTCTCCTATTCTGAGGGTTGTCTTTTCATCTTCTTTGTAGTTTCCTTTGCTTTGCAAAAGCTTTTAAGTTTCATTAGGTCCCATTTGTTTATTTTTGTTTTTATTTCCATTACTCTAGGAGGTGGACCAAAAAAGATCTTGCTGTGATTTACCTCAAAGAGTGTTCTTCCGATGTTTTCCTCTAAGAGTTTTATAGTGTCCAGCCTTACATTAAGTCTGAAGTCAGGGAGTCTGATTTCTCCAGCTCTGTTTTTTTCCCTCAAGACTGCTTAGGCTATTCGGGTCTTTTGTGCCTCCATACAGATTTTAAGATTTTTTGTTCTAGTTCTATTAAAAAGTGCCATTGGTATTTTGATAGGGACTGCACTGAATTTGTAGATTGCCTTGGGTAGTATAGTCATTTTCACAATATTGATTCTTCCAATCCAAGAACATGGTATGTCTCTCCATCTGTTTGTATAATCTTTAATTTCTTTCATCAGTGTCTTATCATTTTCTGCATACAGGTCTTTTGTCTCCCTAGGTAAGTTTATTCCTAGTTATTTTATTCTTTTTGTTGCATTGGTAAATGGGAGTGTTTCCTTAATTTCTCTTTCAGATTTTTCATCATTAGTATATAGGAATGCAAGAGATTTCTGTGCATTAATTTTGTATCCTGCAACTTTACAAATTCATTGATTAGCTCTAGTACTTTTCTGGTTGCATCTTTCAGATTCTCTATGTGTAATACCATGTCATCTGCAAACAGTGACAGTTTTACTTCTTCTTTTCCAGTTTGTATTCCTTTTATTTCTTTTCTTCTCTGATTGCCATGGCTAGGACTTCCAAAACTATGTTGAATAATAATGGTGAGAGTGGACATGCTTGTCTTGTTTCTGATCTTAGAGGAAATAGTTTCAGTTTTTCACCATTGAGAATGATGTTTGCTGTGGGTTTATCGTACATGGTCTTTATTATGTTGAGGTAGGTTCCATCTATGCCCACTTTCTGGAGAGTATTTATCATAAATGGGTGTTGAATTTTGTCAAAAGCTTTTTCTGCATCTGTTGAGATGATCATATGGTTTTTATACTTCAATTTGTTAATGCAGTGTATCACACTGATTGATTTGCATATATTGGAGAATCCTTGCAGCCCTGGGATAAATCCCACTTGATCATGGTATATGATCCTTTTAATGTGTTGTTGGATTCTGTTTGCTAGTATTTTGTTGAGGATTTTTGCTTCTATATTCGTCAGTGATATTGGTCTGTAATATTCTTTTTTTGTAGTATCTCTGTCTGGTTTTGGTATCAGGGTGATGGTGGCCTCATAGAATGAGTTTGGGAGGGTTCCTGCCTCTGCAATTTTTTGGAGGAGTTTGAGAAGGATGCTTGTTAGCTCTTCTCTAAATGTTTGATAGAATTCACCTGTGAAGCCATCTGGTTCTGGACTTTTGTTTGTTGGAAGATTTTTAATCACTGTCAATTTCATTACTTGTGATTGGTCTGTTCATATTTTCTATTTCTTCCTGGTTCACTCTTGGAAGGTTATAGCTTTCTAAGAATTCGTCCATTTCTTCCAGGTTGTCTATTTTATTGGCATAGAGTTGATTGTAGTAGTGTCTCAGGATGCTTTGTATTTCTGTGGTGTCTGTTGTAACTTCTCCTTTTTCATTTTTAATTTTATTGATTTGATTCCCTTCTCTCTTTTTCTTTCTTTCTTTCTTTCTTTCTTTTTTTTTTTTTGTGGTACACGGGCCTCTCACTGTTGTGGCCTCTCCCGTTGCGGAGCACAGGCTCCGGATGCGCAGGCTTAGCGTCCATGGCTCACAGGCCTATCCGCTCCTCGACATGTGGGATCTTCCCGGACCAGGGCACGAACCCATGTCCCCTGCATCGGCAGGCAGACTCTCAACCACTGCGCCACCAGGGAAGCCCTCCCTCTTTTTCTTGATGAGTCTGGCTAAAGGTTTATCAATTTTGTTTATTTTCTCAAAGAACCAACTTTTAGGTTTATTGATTTTTGTTATTGTTTTCTTTGTTACTATGTCATTTATTTCTGCTCTGATCTTTATGATTTCTTTCCTTCTACTAACTTTGGGTTTTGTTAGTTCTTCTTTCTCTAGTTTCTTTAGGTGTGAGGTTAGATTGTTTATTTCAGATTTTTCTTGTTTCTTGAGGTACGCTTGTATTGCTCTATACTTCCCTCTTAGAACTACTTCTGCTGCATCCCATAGGTTTTGGATCATCGTGTTTTCATTGTCATTTGTCTCTAGGTATTTTTTGATTTCCTCTTTGATTTCTTCAGTCATCTCTTGGTTATTTAGTAACGTATTGTTTAGCCACCATGTGTTTGTGTTTTTTACGTTCTTTTTCCTGTAATTGATTTCTAATCTCATAGCATTGTGGTCAGAAAAGATGCTTGATATGATTTCAATTTTCATAAATTTACTGAGGCTGGATTTGTGACCCAAGATGTCATCTGTCCTGGAGAATGATCTGTGTGCACTTGAGAAGAAAGTGTAATCTGCTGTTTTTGAATGGACTGTCCTATAAATATCAATTAAATCTATCTGGTCTATTGTGTCATTTAAAGCTTGCATTTCCTTATTAATTTTCTGTCTGGATGATCTGTCCATTGGTGTAAGTGAGGTGTTAAAGTCCCCCACTATTATTGTGTTACTGTTGATTTCCTGTTTTATAGCTGTT
>NC_041214.2:115704792-115705794 GCF_002837175.3 Physeter macrocephalus | reverse complement strand
TTGCATTTCTTTATTAATTTTCTGTCTGGATGATCTGTCCATTGGTGTAAGTGAGGTGTTAAAGTCCCCCACTATTATTGTGTTACTGTTGATTTCCTGTTTTATAGCTGTTAGCAGTTGCCTTATGTATTGAGGTGCTTCTATGCTAGGTGCATATATTTTTATAATCATTGTATCTTCTTCTTGGATTGATCCCTTGATCATTATGTAGTGTTCTTCCTTGTCTCTTGTAACATTCTTTATTTTAAAGTCTGTTTTATCTGTTATGAGTATTGCTACTCCAGCTTTATTTTGATTTCCATTTGCATGGAATATCTTTTTCCATCCCTCACTTTCAGTCTGTATGTGTCCCTAAGTCAGAAGTGGGTGTCTTATAGAAAGCATATATATGGGTCTTGTTTTTTTATTCATTCAGTGAGCCTACCTCTTTTGGTGGGAGCATTTCATCCATTCATGTTTAAGGTAATTATCGATATGCATGTTCGTTCTATTTTCTTAATTGTTATGGGTTTGTTTCTGTGGTTCCTTTTCTTCTCTTGTGTTTCCCACTTAGAGAAGTTCTTTTAGTATTTGTTGTAGAGCTGGTTTGGTGGTGCTGAATTCTCTTAGCTTTGGCTTGTCTATAAAGATTCTGATTTCTCCATCGAATCTGAATGAGATCCTTGCCGGGTAGAGTAACCTTGGTTGTAGGTTCTTCCCTTTTATCACTTTAAATATATCATGCCACTCCCTTCTGACTTGTAGAGTTTCTGCTGATAAATCAGCTGTTAACCTTATGGTAGTTCCCTTGTATGTTTTTTGTTGTTTTTCCTTTGTTGCTTTCAATAATTTTTCTTTGTCTTTAATTTTTGTCAGTTTGATTACTGTGTGTCTCGGTGTGTTTCTCCTTGGGTTTATCCTGCCTGGGACTCTCTGCACTTCCTGGACTTGGGTGGCTATTTCCTTTCCCATGTTAGGGAAGTTTTCGACTATAATCTCTTCAAATATCTTCTCAGGTCCTTT
>NC_041214.2:115694565-115704558 GCF_002837175.3 Physeter macrocephalus | reverse complement strand
TTCAGTTATTGTATTGTTCATCTCTGTTTGTTTGTTCTGTAATTCTTCTAGGTGTTTGGTCTTTAATTCTTCTAGGTCTTTTTTAAACATTTCTTGCATCTTCTCTATCTATGCCTCCATTCTTTTTCCAAGGTCCTGGATCTTCTTCACTATCATTCTGAATTATTCTTCTGGAAGGTTGCATATCTCCACTTCATTTAGTTGTTTTTCTGGGGTTTTATCTTGTTCCTTCATCCGGTACATAGCCCTCTGCCTTTTCATCTTGTCTATCTTTCTGTGAATTTGGTTTTGTTCCACAGGCTGCAGGATTGTAGTTCTTCTTGCTTCTTCTGTCTGCCCTCTGGTGGATGAGGCTATCTAAGAGGCTTGTACAAGTTTCCTGGTAGGAGGGACTGGTTGTGGGTAGAGCTGGATGTTGCTCTGGTGGGCAGAGCTCAGTAAAACTTTAATCGGCTTGTCTGCTGATGTGTGCGGCTGAGTTCCCTCCCTGTTGGTTGTTTGGCCTGAGGCAACCTGACACTGGAGCCTACCTGCCTCTTTTATGAGGCTAATGAGAGGGCTCACGCCAAGGAGTAAGTACTTCCCAGAACTTCTGCTGCCAGTGTCCTTGTCTTCATGGTGAGCCACAGCCACCCCCATTCTCTACCTCCAACAGTAGCAGGTAGGTGTGGTTCAGTCTCCTATGGGGTCACTGCTCCTTCCCTTGGGTCCTGATGCGCACACTACTTTGTGTGTGCCCTCCAAGAGTTGAGTCTCCAAGAGTGTTTCCCCCAGTCCTGTCGAAGTCCTGCAATCAAATCCCGCTAGCCTTCACAGTCTGATTCACTAGGAATTCCTCCTCCCGTTGCCAGACCCCCAGGTTGGGAAGCCTGACCTGGAGCTCAGAACCTTCACTATAGTGGGTGGACTTCTCTGGTATACGTGTTCTCCAGTTTGTGAGTCACCCACCCAGCAGTTATGGGATTTGATTTTATTGTGATTGTGTCCCTCCTACCATCTCATTGTGGCTTCTCCTTTGTCTTTGCATGTGGGGTATCTTTTTTTTTAAGTTCCAGTGTCTTCCTGTCAATGATTGTTCAGCAGTTAATTGTGATTCTGGTGCTCTCACAAGAGGGAGTGAGTGCACTTCCTTCTACTCCACCATCTTGAACCAGTCTTTGTCTTGATTATACTAACAGGTTTCTGCTTAATTATTTCCTGCTTCTAGTTCTTTCTCCCTCCAGTTCACTCTCCACACTGCTGCCAGAATATTCTTTCTAAAGTGCAAAGACGTTTTAAAAGGAAATGAAAAACATTTGCAATATATGGAGTGATATAGGTTGCTCTTTTATTGTAAGTAATTCAATATATTTAAAAATGCAAATCTCGTTTGTCATGCTCTTACTTAAAATAAATAGGGAAAATAATCCTCTCTTAACTTCTGATCCTCATTTCAATAAAATCCAAATGACATTTTCAAAGCATGCTGGCATCATAGGCTCCAGACACACAAAAGCATTTGCTTCCTTTGTCTACATCTCCTTTTGCCCACTTCTTCCCCTGGTGAAACCCAGCTCATTCTATAAAACTTACCTTGTATGTTACCTGTTCTGCCTGAGCAGATATATTTCACATCTCTTTCTAATAGAGTGAAGTGCAGGTAATATCTATAAAGCTAACAAGATGTATTTGAACACTCAGTTACCTTACAGTCATGTATATCTGCCTCTGTGGGCATTATGGTCTTTGAAATTAACTCCCACCCATTCCACCATACTTTCTCTGATAATTTTATATTTACTCGAACTTTTCCTTTTCTTGACTGTGTCCTTTGTGGGTAAAGAAATTGCATCTTTCATTTCTGTGTTCCCTCTGCAGTGCACAATATCAGGCACAAAGTAAGCATTCAATAAATGTTTATCAATTTAATGAATAAATCTCATACTTATTACATTTCTTGCTATAAAGCTCTTCAACTAGTAGAGAAAATTTTACCAAATCTTTCTGGACAGCATCCTCCTTTTTAATATTGAAACAAATTCACTTATTTATTTATTTAGTAGTTATACATGGGCAAAACTATGCAAACATGCATCAAATCGATAGGCTTAAGAGCAATTATGCAAGCCCAGATTTCGGACATTCTACTGGATATCTGACCAGCATTCCCTAAGTCTGTGAAGGACATGGAAATCGAGGAAAAGAGAAACTGTCACAGACCAGGGTGACATAACAATCAAATGCAATGTGACACCCAAGATTGGAAAAGAAACTGGAAAACTTGTAGAATCCAAATAAAGTCTGGAATTTAGTTAATAGTAATGTGTGCTAATATCAGGTTATTAGTTTTGACAAATGTACTTTGGTAATATAAAGTGTTAACAGTGTGGAAACTGGGTGAGGAGTATGTGAGAACTAAGGCTCTGTATTGTTTTTGCAATTTTTCTGCAAATCTAAAATTATCTCAAAATAAAAATTTCATTTTCAAAAATGCAATTATGCCTTAAGAAATGACTTAATTGTTAACATAATACAATATACAGATTTTCTAAATACTATGTGCACTCAGAGAACTCTTGTAATAAAAGCATACTTGGAATTTTAAAAACAAATAATCTTTTTCAAAACTTCAGTGGAAACTTATAATTGTTAAAAATGTAAATGTTCTATTATTATATACTATTTGCTATTAGACTGATGTTAAATTGAGATGCTCTAACTGCTTTTATGCTTATACACGATAGTGTTAATGATCTGTTTTATATCAAAATTTGAAGGCATTGGTTTTTACATGTTTTGATCAGAATTTTTGTGTAAAACTCTGACCTTGAAATCAATGGAAATTTCTAGTGACTTTTGTCTACCTGAATATTATGAGTCATTTTCAATTTTTCTATTTTTAAAACTCCTCACAGCAAAATATGTTTAAGCAGTTGGTCTTTTCATCTATTACAAAAGTGAAACATTCCCTTTTCTGATATCAGGGGACATATTTGAGGGGTGGGCAGGCATACATTTGTTTTTCCTTTTTATGAATGTTTTGCTGGAGGGCAAATGTCAATGTAGCCACTTTCATTTATTTTTCCCCCTCTTGCTGAATTCCTGTAGGTAAATTCTGCATATGGGTTTCTTTTATGGTTCTTTTCATTTTTATTTCCTGCTGTGACTTTGACAGTCAGACTGGCAGTGGGAGACAGAAATAAAAGAAGAAGCCTTAAAGAAATGTCATAGTCTCATGCTGTGAATTTAGAAGATGACAGGGGTTTGGGGCTTGCTTCCTCTGGCCCATGACTAAAAGAAGAACTGTCACCAGGTTACAGGGCTAAGGGGAAGTAATGAGAACATATTTTCTCATGCAGGCTACCTAGAGGACTTTGATGCACATGGCCCTCCCAAGTCAATCCGAAACTCTAAGGCTAAAAATTGCTGCGGCTATAGATTCAAAACCACATTACTAAGAAAGAGGCTTGACCATCCTCTCTGTACAGGTTACACATAGTAGGTGTATAATAAGCATTTATTAATGATAATGGTGTATAAGTTTGTTTCTTACACCATTGTACCAGCAAGAGTCTATAATTGGTCAGTTTGTCAGTCTCTAGTGTAGCTAATGTATTCTTTAAAAAAAAAGATAATGAAATCAGTGTGGTGAATTTGACCTTCTCATTTTCCACCTTTGTTGGAGACAAAGGTGTCTGCAACTCATTTGGTAGGCACCTGGGATTACATTTCCACTAATGAGGATCTTTAGGGCTATGCTAATAACATTTCTAATTGGGAAACTCAAGAATTGCCTATGAAAAGACTTCAAAATGTGAAATTCCTTAAGTTTACAATAAATTTGAAGAAATATGTAAGAGAAAACTACTTAGAATAGAAATGAGGAAGAATTAGCTTCTGATGATTGCAAAATGGTCAAATTTGTTATCATTTTTAAATACATACTTATTTTTAGGTAAGATACACCTCATTTTTTGAGCATTTGGTCCATAAGAATAATATGTTTAAGATTAATATGCTTTGTTTTCAACTGAAATATAGTCAATCTTGTTGATTTTTTAAAGAAGTTTAAGAAATGCATTTGGAAAACAGATTCTAGAAGTTCATGAAATTACATACACACATTTATGTATATATAATTAAATGTATATTATTAAAATAAAATGGAATGTTGTCCTTTACATATTGAAATAAACAAACCAAAATTTTGAAATTAGAAAAATATAAAATTATTTCCACAAAAAGATGAAATATTATCTCCTGAATATAATTTTTTTAGAATTGGGACTTATGCAAAGTGAGAACACAGTCCACACAAGACCACACTCACTTCTGATACCAGTTGCAAGTTTGGAGATTCCCAAAACCACTGTCAGGTTCAAACATTCACTAAAAGGATTCACAGAACCCAAAGCTGCTATATTCATGGTCACAATTTATTACAGCTAAAGGATACAGATTAAAAATCAGACAAGAGAAGAAGAGCTTAGTAGAGACCAAGAGAGTTCCAATTGTAGTGCTTCCAGTGTCCTTTCCCTGTGCAGTCAAAATAACGTTACCTCCCCACCCCTGACTGCCGACTTACAGTACAGACAGAGTTTTCCCAACCGAGGATGCTCACCCACGTTGCAATGTTCAGAGTTTTAACTGGGACTCTATCACATAAGCATGATTGATTTCCCATGTGACTGATCTCAATCTCCACCCCCTCCAGATGTCAGCTGATATCAGGTGACCCAAAGACCACCCTAAATTAAATTGTTGGCACGGCTCAGAACCCACCCACCAACCCAGACCTAGTAAAGATAATCCTGTCAAGTATGATGTTACAAGGGTTTAGAGATTACCTCTCAGAAACTGAGGGTAAAGGCCAGATCTCATTTTGGGATAAGGTTTAATTCTTTACCACAGGACCTAGTAAGTGTGTGGCCCTGTTGCTTCTGCCTTGCTTTTTAAAAGCCATTGCTATATTTCACAGCTCAGAACAAAGCGTATTGACTCTGATATTTTAGTTTATCTGCATAATTGATTGATCCTTTTTCTTAATACATAAATGTTTTAAATTCTAATTCATGGAGTTTATTTATATACTACTATTGGGTTTTGTCAAGATGGTAGAAACTCTCCTTAGGTTTTGAATAGCCTTACTGAGTTCTGCGAATTTATCTTCCATCTTCAAGAAAAGTACAGAACTGTTAAATTCTGACTGATAATTTATTCTTGTAAGAAGTCAACATTTCCCTCCTATGATGAACATTGGTATAGAAGCAATAAAGTAATTATCTTTTCTACTAGTCTGAGAAAAAAATAACAAAAAATTTCTCCTGCTCTTGTTAAAAATTTGATCTTCAGGCTAAATAAAAATCATAGAAACTTTCATGAATACAGTGATTATGTGAATGGAATTTTCACTGCCACCTCCTAATTCAGGTCTTCACTATTGGGAGACAATTCTCTATGGGTCTTTCATGTTTCTGCACATCTTGTAAGCTACCTTTGTTTTAGACTATCTTTTCAAGGATGCTTATATTGTTAACAGCCTTAGATGAAAGAGATAGTGTCTGTCTCTGGAACAAAGAACAGGTTGATTTACTGTCCAGTACAATAAAGTTAATGTCTCTCTCTGGGACAAAGTTTTGGTTATCTTACTGCCTTATACAAGGGTTCAGTTTCCTCTCCAGTAATGTAGCCCACTGAGTATGAATATGTCACCTGTCTCTGTGGGAATTGAGGCTTGAGGAACCAACACAAATGCTGATATATGGTAACCTTTTTACCTGTGAGTAATAAAGTCCTTTGTCTCTGATCCAGGAGTCTCTTGTCCTTTGCCAGGATCCATGAAACTGTGGCAGCCTAATATGTAAGCTTGCAAGTAGGATAAATCTCAGCCCCTTCATAGTTGTTGACACTCACTTCCTCTTCCCTCATTCATAAAATGTGTTTCCTTTTACTCTCTCCCCCTTTAATTTCTAACCTCTTTAATTCATCATAATCTGCCACTGTCTGATCATTCTTTCTAATGTCCACTCTTGACCCAAATGTCATGGCTACCCATTTCTTATTATTATAGTGCAAACTTTAATTAATTCACTAAATGATGCATTTATCAAAAATTTTAAAGCATTTACTACCTACTTTTTAGGCACCTAAGGTAAATAATAGACAAGAGAATCATACAACTGGTCCCCATAAGCCCAAGGACAAGTGCAGTGCTTTAAACTGGAATGCTTCGGTATTGGCTTAATGTACCTTCCTTGTCTTATTTTACACTATTCTCTTCAAAGAATCTATGCATTAGGAACCAAGATTGAGTCCCACAAGAGGTCCTATTATTTTCCAATCCTATGCTTTTGTTCATCCCAATACCTAAAATACTGTGCTTCTGATCTCCACCTATTAAGAACCAGTCTGTGCTCTACAGTCTTTTTTAATAACAATTTCTTTATAAATGTTTCCCTTTTAAGTCCACTTAGAAGTGATCTTTTCATTTGTCTCCTTTCATGTGAGATTCCTTTATATTGTACTCATTAAATCCATTCCTTTATCTTATACCAGATGATGGCTACTTGAGGAAATATGAAATATATTACATCTTTTATGTCTTATAGTGCCTTATGCTTAGTAGGTACTCAGTAAAATTGAAATGACTAAGAAGCTAAATACAGATGTGAGAAACACCCAAAGCCTCACAAGTCAAGTCATCCAAGTCAAACATTTTCCTTAACTGTCATCATCTGCCAGTCAAATGCATTTGATAGATTCAGTTTCTTCCATCAGACCTGGCCATTGGAGTACCAGCACACACAAGCATAGGACTGCTTGTTTGAATTTAGCACTGTCTATTGGCCTTATTTTTTTTTAACTTTTTATTTTATCTCAGAATATAGTTGATTAACAATGTTGTGTTAGTTTCAGGTGTACAGCAAAATGATTCAATTATACATATACATGTATCTGTTGTTTTTCAAATTCTTTTCCCATTTAGCTTGTTACATGTTATTGAGCAGAGTTCCCTGTGCAGACATGGAAGCAACCTAAATGGCCTTATTTTTAATAACTGAATAAATATTGTAATTAGATTATGTGCCTTACTGAGAAGTTTCAAAGTTCCTGACAAGTACTAAAAACCTGAAACATAAATCTAGACAATCATTGCATGAAAGATGTCATGCTAAAAATGAAACAATCAAACTATTTCCATTTTAATCAATATAATAAACATAGCTCAGTGGCATCATTATTAAAATTACTATAATTTATATTAATAGTCTAATTAATATTAATGTATTATTATATTACATCAATTATTAATCAATATTAAGTTCATATAATATAATTATAAAATACTTTTATATTATCTAATCTTTTAGTATTTTTATTATTAATAAATAAAATTTATTTAGTCCTTGCTATGTCAAACATTATGTTAAATGCTTTACATACATTAACTCCAATAGGTAGAGTCTATTATTATTTCTATATGTAATGAAGGAAGAGAAATTAAAATCTAGAAATACTAAGTAACTTGCCTCGGTATATAAGTAACCTTGAAGATTATATGGCCATAATGGTTGAAAAACAAGGTATGAAGAATCAAGTTTTATTTGGGGATTATACTCCTTTACAAGGGTTGTGTTTCACTAAGTGTAATCCTTGACAAGAGGAGCAGAGTTGTACTAACGGATTGTTTAGGGTGATTTTTCCCAATATTTTTACAATTAGGGAAGAAAAATAATAAGAGTTTATATTAGCAGGTGAAGATAAAATTCAATACTGTAATAGCTCCATCTCTTTATCATTTTATAATAAATTGAATTAGGTGAAATAATTGATTACAGTAAAGCCATTTCCCCAAATCATAAGCTAGTGTTAATTAATTCATTCTTGAAGAACAATATATATAAAATATTTTGTATGAGTAGTTTTGAGTACTTGAACAGAAAGTCAAAAATATTATAGGACTAACATTAAAATGTATGGAGAAGCAAAATTGAAATATTGTTGCTATCTCTGATTTTGACTTGAAAAAGACTATGTATGTTAACCAATATGTAAAATTAGACTTTTCATATTGCCTTGATTAATGATTCAGCATTTACTCAATACTTGTTATCCTTTACTTTTGTTTGGCTACACAACTAATGGTTTCTTAAAGTTAACAGGAGAATGGTTTTAATGATTAGTTTTTTTCTACCTGTATAATTACTTCATTGCCCATTTCTGTCCCTCTACAATAAGAGGGCAATAAGAAGGGAAGCTGACTCAATACCTTTTTCTCCTCAAAGTGAGACGAAGGAAGGGCATACTAGGATTCAGATCCAAAAACCATGCTTGGGCAGCATTATCTTCAATGTCTCCTATGAATTCTCTTCCATTATGACTTCACCTGCTTTGTATTTCATGATGCTACCAAGATGTTTAGAGACAGTACTAGTAATAACACTAATTATCACCTATTGATCATTCTAAGAACTTAAATAGGCGCATGTTAACAGAGAGACATCTCTGTCATTTACCTAGTTAAAAAAAAATTTAAACTAATGAGCTCTAGAATACAAAGAGAAAGATTGAGTTTAGTTAATAAATTGTATAGATATAACCCTGCCAATTTGATAGCTCTCTTTAAAACCATTGTGTACACTTTTCTCCACAAAGAGTGAATGCATGTAATTTCTGATAAGATCAGAATCCACATGTAGCTTTCATGTATCGTATTTTTTCCTCAAAGTGCGTGACAGGAATTAAATGACTGATCAGAAATATAATTCTGGACAATCAAATTATGATTGCATGAATAGTTAACCACAAAAATAAAATAATCCATTTTTTCCATTTCACTCAGTGCAATGAAATTACTCCTTGTCATCATTCAACCTTGTATTTTCAAAATGGCTATTGTTAATATAAAAGCAAAGTGGCTCCTTTGAAAAGTTTTGTGAACACAACATGAATCACTTTCAAAAAGGCTATAAAATGAACATTTTAAATAAGTAACCTAGATATGACCTAACTTTCAAGCATAATTGGTACTTGCTGAGTGTTTGTTGAATACAAATCTTAGTAATAAAGTTCAAAGGGGAAAAAATAGTTACCTAAAGAATATTTTTCCTTAAAATTCCTGGGAAGAATTGATATCTAATAAAATGCTAGTAATATTTATTTATACCTAAACTTTGATTAATTGTGCCATGTAGAATTTCATCAGATTGTATGGACTTTTCCAACAATGAGAACAACTCCAGTCCTGAAAGCCATGCTGCATATGATCAGAATTAAACTTCTACTTCTGGGCACATCAGAAATTCCGATATGGTCATTCCTGGTGAACACTGACAGTCTCTAAAACTGTTTGCAAACTTAACCTAGTGAATTTTGATATGATGTCTCAGAAAGTTATATAGTTGATTTTTCTTCTAATAGAATTTATAAAATTAACTTATACACAGAATGAAAAATTATACAAAACCATGATTTAAACTTATTTACTTCAGTTAGCAAACACATAAAAAGACTGAAATGTAATCGGAGTACTTTGTTGTGAAAAAATTAAAAGCATAATGGCTGTATTCTTCTACAGATGTTTTATTTCTTTGTTTTTAGAACAATATACATTTCAAACAGGGAATATTTTTCAGTTTAGGATATTCATTATTTCATTAAAATGATCAAGCTGTAGTTAAACATACCAATATATCATAAAAAATTATTCAGGCTTTGATGGAAACTATCAGAACAGTGTTACATCTAAATTATCACATATTGGGAAAATAGGTTCAAACTTTCTCTAGATACAGTAGTAAATGGAGATTTAATTTTAATTTTCTTTTTTTTTCTTTTTTTAAATTTTTTTTAACATCTTTATTGGAGTATAATTGCTTTACAATGGGGTGTTAGTTTCTGCTTTACAGCAAAGTGAATCAGTTATACATATACATATGTTCCCATATCTCTTCCCTCTTGCATCTCCCTCCCACCCTCCCTATCCCACCCCTCTAGGTGGTCACAAACCACCTA
>NC_041214.2:115690638-115690872 GCF_002837175.3 Physeter macrocephalus | reverse complement strand
CGTTGTAAAGCTGGTTTGGTGGTGCTGAACTCTCTCAGCTTTTGCTTGTCTGTAAAGGTTTTAATTTCTCCATCAAGTCTGAATGAGATCCTTGCTGGGTAGAACAATCTTGGTTGTAGGTTTTTCTCCTTCACCACTTTAAATATGTCCTACCACTCCCTTCTGGCTTGCAGTTTCTGCTGAAAGATCAGCTGTTAACCTTATGGGGATTCCCTTGTGTGTTATTTGTTGTTT
>NC_041214.2:115628802-115689451 GCF_002837175.3 Physeter macrocephalus | reverse complement strand
TCCTGTCTTGCTAGTTGTTGGGCATAGGGTGTCCAGCACTGTAGCTTGCTGGTCGTTGAGTGAAGCTGGGTCTTGGTGTTGAGATGGAGATCTCTGGGAGATTTTCTCCATTTGATATTATGTGTAGCTGGGAGGTCTCTTGTGGACCAGTGTCCTGAAGTTGGTTCTCCCACCCCAGAGACACAGCCCTGACACCTGGCTGGAGCACCAAGAGCCTTTAATCCACATGGCTCGGAATGAAAGGGAGAAAAAATAGAAAGGAAAGAAAGGAAGGAAGAAAGGAAGGAAGGAAGGAAGAAAGGAAGAAAGGAAGGAAGAATGGAGGAAAGGAAGGAAGGAAGAAAGGAAGGAATGGAGGAAGGAAGGGAGGAAGAAAGGGAGGAAGAAAGGAAGAAAGGGAGGAAGAAAGGGAGGAAGAAAGAGGAAGAAAGGAAGGAAGGAAGAAAGAAAGATGATAAAATAAAGTAGATTAAAATAGTTATTAAAATAAAAAATAATTATTAAGAAGAAAAATTTTAAAAAGTAAAAAAACAAAAAAACGGGTCGTCAGAACCCTAGGACAAATGGTGAAAGCAAAGCTATACAGACAAAATCTCACACAGCAGCACACACATACACACTCACAAAAAGAGATAAAGGGGAAAATAATAATATATCTTGCTCCCAAATTCCAAATAATAATATGTCGTGCTCCCAAAGTCCACCTCCTCAACTTGGGATGATTCGCTGTCTATTCAGGTATTCCACAGATGCAGGGCACTTCAAGTTGATTGTGGAGATTTAATCCGCGGCTTCTGAGGCTGCTGGGAGAGACCTCCCCCTCTCCTCTTTGTTCGCACAGCTCCTGGGGTTCAGCTTTGGACTTGGCCCTGCCTCTGCACGTAGGTCGCCCGAGGGCGTCTGCTCTTCGCTCAAGACAGGACGGGGTTAAAGGAGCAGCTGATTCGGGGGCTCTGGCTCAGGCCGGTGGGAGGGAGGGGTATGGATGCGGGGCGAGTGTGTGGCGGCAGAGGCCAACGTGTCGTTGCACCAGTCTGAGGCGCGCCGTGCATTCTCCCAGGGAAGTTGTCCCTGGATCCCGGGACCCTGGCAGTGGCGGGCTGCACAGGCTCCCGGGAGGGGAGGTGTGGATAGTGACCTGTGCTCGCACACAGGCTTCTTGGTGGCAGCAGCAGCTGCCTCGTCTCATGCCCGTCTCTGGTGTCCGCGCTGATAGCCGCGGCTCGTGCCTGTTTCTGGAGCTCCTTTACGCGGTGCGCTTAATTCCCTCTCCTTGCGCCCCAGGAAGCAAAGAGGGAAGAAAAGGTCTCTTGCCTCTTCGGCAGCTCCAGACTTCTCCCGGACTCCCTCCCGGCTAGCCGTAATGCACTAACCCCTTCAGGCTGTATTCACGCAGCCAACCCCAGACCTCTCCCTGCGATCCGACCGAAGCCCGATCCTCAGCTCCCAGCCCCCGCCTGCTTCGGCGGGTGAGCAGACAAGCCTCTCGGGCCGGTGAGTGCCGGTCGGCACCGATCCTCTGCGGGAATCTCTCCGCTTTGCCCTCCGCACCCCGCTGCTGCGCTCTCCTCCACGGCTCCGAAGCTTCCCGCCTCCGCCACCCGCTGTCTCCGCCCGTGAAGGGGTTCCTAGTGTGTGGAAACCTTTCCTCCTTCACAGCTCCCTCCCACTGGTGCAGGTCCCGTCCCTATTCTTTTGTCTCTGTTCATTCTTTTTTCTTTTGCTCTACCCAGGTACGTGGGGAGTTTCTTGCCTTTTGGGAGGTCTGAGGTCTTCTGCCAGCGTTCGGTGGGTGTTCTATAGGAGGAGTTCCACATGTAGATGTATTTCTGATGTATCTGTGGGGAGGGAGGTGATCTTCACATCTTACTCTTCCGCCATCTTCTCTCTCCTCATTTTCTTTTTCTAGGTATATTTTGTACCCTTATTTCTTGTAAAATAAACCAATAACATTTACAGCAATACATTGCCAGTTACTATGCACCCATCTGATCAAATTTTATGAATGTTTAACTCACTCTACCCTTTGCTATTGTTGAGAGGCTGGTTATACCTTCAAGAACAATCTATTGGGTGCCATGTAGATCAGCAGTTAAAGAGATGAAGTCCTGATATCACGTGCAATGAAAGATGCCACAGGTTCAGGCAATTGAACTAAAATATACATAATTTATTCACATTATTATACTCCATTTGAATATGTAAATTGATGGCAATACAAGGAAACCAATCTCGTTCTATCTATGATGTAAGTGAAATAGGTATTATGTTGTACTGCATTGTTCTACACATTTTCTTGGGAATTTCAACACTTTGAGGCTTCAGTATTATGGTTAGCTTTTTATAATAACTGAGGGAAAATTAGATGGTTAAATTTTTTGTTATCTTAAAAATAAGATAAGTAAACATTAAGTAAGGATTCCTTAAAAATGCCAAGAAAGGCAGTATTGAGAAAGAAAAGAAAAGTCCAACTCTAATGTTGCTGTGCTTTTAAAATACTGTCAGGTTCTCTTTTTTTGCTATAATGCAAGACCTTAAACCAGAACCTAAAAGACCTGGGTGGGGCTCTGTTCCTCTGCAGTATGCTGTACAGAATATTCCAGAAGTCATTTGGTTTCTCTGAGACCCATTTTACTCACTGAAAAGGGTGCATAATAATGCCATTCCCAAATACCTGAATAATTGTATTAAATAAACTTTATAACAAATATGAGAATTGCTGAATACAAAAATACTGTAATACTGTGTATTAGTTTTCTCTTGCTGCCATAACAAAATTATCAGCTTAAAACAACACAAATTTTTTATTCCCTAGTCTTTTTACATCAGAAGTCCAGGTTGATTCAGATGACTTCTCTGCTCTTCATTTCGTTAGGCTGAAACCAGTGTGTTGGATGGCTTGGGTCTTATTGGGAAGCTCTGGGAAGAACTATAATGATTCAATGCTCATTCAGGTAGTAGGCAGAATCTAGTTCCTGTGGTTGTAGGACTGAGGTCCCATTAACCTGCCTGCTGTCAGGTGGGAACTGCCCTTCATTCATAGAGGACTCTCAGGTCCTTGCATAGAGGTTCCTGCATCTCAGAGCCAGCAACAGCATGTCAAATCCTCCTTATGCTTGGAAGCTTACTGACTGCCCCTTTTTGCCACCATTCTCTTGCACCTTTTCCAGTTCCATCTCTCTTATGCTTCCATTCAGGAAAATTCTCTACTTTTAAGAGCTCGTGTGATTATATTAGGCCCACCGAAATGAATGGATAATCCAGGACAATCTCCTTATTTTAAGGTCTGTAGACTTAAGTATACCTGCAAAGTCCCTATACCATGTAAGGTAACATACTGACAGGTTTCAGGAATTAGGGCATTAACATCTTTGGGATGCCATTATTCTGCCTACCACATACTGTAATACAAACGTGAAGTTATTTTATTAGTTCTGTGGATGGAAATAGGAGAATGAGCTTGGAAATTTAAATAATATTCATCAGAGTCAAGGGAGTATTAATGTTAAGACAGGAGTGACATCTTTTAATCGGACATGAATTTGATTAAAAAATCAGATCAGACTGGAAGGAAAGGGGACTTGTGGGGCAAATGGCCACTGCTGAAGCAGATTCCATATAGAAGATTAATTCTTAACATTTTAGATACAAATAAATAGACTTAACAGAAATTGCCCCAAAATATAATTTAATATAACTAATGTTAATTAAGTAAATGAATATGAATATATCATGTATTGCCTACAATTATTTACTTTGATTAACAGAGCTATTGATTCCAATTTAGTACAACCTTGATTAATGTAAAGTCAAGAATGTTGGAACTGAGTATCCAAGGTATAATGAAATGAAAATGTTAATAAAATTTAGTTATTAGCCAATGTAGGTCATAGCTAAAACTACACGTATACATTTGTATGCAGGCAAATTTGCATATATACAGATAAATTTGCTTCCATATAGTTTTAGTTACTCTGGCATTAACATAAATGCTTTATTCTTAATATTTTAAGTTTTGATAGGGAAAAGATCATCTGCACATCTTACAATTTAAGAACATTGCTTGTTTTACTCTTACCCATTTTTAAATGCCAATTTAGTACTTTTTTATTTGAGTAAGGAGTTAAGCAGGTCCATTTCCATGTTGCTATTTCATGTTTTAAAATACAGTCCTAGGCAGGAATAAAGATGCAGATGTAGAGAATGGATTTGAGGACACGGGGAGGGGGAAGGATAAGCTGGGATGAAGTGAGAGAGTGTCATGGACATATATACACTACCAAATGTAAAATAGATAGCTGGTGGGAAGCAGCCACATAGCACAAGGAGATCAGCTCAGTGCTTTGTGACCACCTAGAGTGATGGGTTAGGGAGGGTGGGAGGGAGACGCAAGAGGGAGAAAATATGTGGGTATATGTATATGTATAGCTGATTCACTTTGTTATAAAGCAGAAATTAACACACCATTGTAAAGCAATTATACTCCAATAAAGATGTTAAAAAAAATTAAAAATAAATAAATAAATAAATAAAATACAGTCCTAGGGACTTCCCTGGTGGTGCAGTGGTTAAGAATCCACCTGCCAATGCAGGGTACATGGGTTCGAGCCCTGGTCCGGGAAGATCCCCCATGCCGTGGAGCAACTAAGCCCGTGTGCCACAACTACTGAAACCTGTGTGCCTAGAGCCCGTGCTCTGCAACAAGAGGAGCCACCACAATGAGAAGCCCATGCACCGCAATGAAGAGTAGCCCCCGCCCACCACAACTAGAGAAAGCCCGCACGCAGCAATTACAACCTAACGCAGCCAAAAATAAATAAATTAATTAATTACAAAAATACACCTCTATTTTCACATACATTTGAAATGTACCTTCTTTTGTTAAAGGTGAAGAGCTTACGTTAAATGAACAAATTAGTAATGAAATTCCTAACTGTGCTTAATATTTAGCACAGCAACCTTGAGAGTTATCACTATTCTTGTTTAAGAAGAGCAGTTTCCTATTGAGGAAAAGTAGAACTTATTTTTGAAGTATAAAAAGTTATATCTCTGTTGCAATGGCTCTGAACGTCTCAGCATTCATGATGTAACCTTATAATTTATAGAGAAAAGATTAAGTTTTAGAGTGTTCATTAAAGCTTATTCAGTCAGTGGAACTTTATATTTTCACAAACATATCACCATAAGGATAAGAAATTTTTTCTTATTATCACAGTGAACATTAGTCTTTATAGAATAACATACATTCTTACTAAAGTTTCCAAATGTTGGGAAACTATGAATTTTATTGCTTGCAGATAATGTCTATTTTAAGCACTATGGGTATAGAGTGAATTTCCAGAGGTTGTTTCTGTGATTGTTGCTTTCTTTTGGTATAGTTTCTTTAAAGTGTCCATGTACACTTCAAATAACATTTCTTTTGAGAAATATAAATAGTTCAGCTATGCTTTTTAATTCCTGGGTTTCCTAAATTCATGCTTAATATACCTTCTGTGTTAGGGTTCTCCAGAGAAACAGAACCAGTAGGATGTATGTGTGTGTTTGTGTGTGTGTGTGTGTGTGTGTTTGTGTGTGTGTGTGTGTGTGTGTTTGTGTGTGTGTGTGTGTGTGTGTGTATGGAGAAAGAGACAGAGGAAAAACAGAAACAGAGATACAGAGAGATTTATTAAAAGGGAAATGCTCATATGCTTATGGGTCTGGGAAATCCCAAGATCTGCGGTTGGTGAGATAGAGACACAGGACAGCCAACGGTATGGTGTCTTAGTTCAAAGGCCTAAGAACCAAGAGTGCCAGTGGTATAAATTACAGTCCAAATACCACCAGGCTCAAGACCCAAGAAGATCCAGTGTTTCAGCCTGAGTCTGAGGCTGGAAAAGACCAGTGCCCCAGTTGAAGCAGCCAGGGAAGAGGCGTTCCCTTTTCGTCAGCCTTTTTGTTCTATTCACATCTTCAATAAATTGGATGAGGCCTACTCATATTAGAAAAGGCAATCTGCTGTATTCATTTTATTGATTCAAATCTTAACTCATCCAGAAACACCCTCACAAGTACATCAAGAATAATATTTTGCCAGATGACTTGGCACCTCATAACCCAGGCAGGTTGAAACATAAAATTAACTATCACAAGTACACCTCTTTTGAAGCTGGCACCTACACGCATTTCCTTAAACTATACTTAATCTCTGAATACTCAATAAAACCACTTCCCCAGAAGAGGAGGTAAAGTGTCATCTTCCTTGGTAGTGGCAGTTCTAGTGGCTTATTATGGTGGCTTCTCAGCATAATATCCTTTGCTCCACAGCTCAGAGAACAATTGCGGGGATTCTGCCAGTTGCTGAATATATCTGTTCCAATTATGCATGCCAGAACTGGGGAGATAACCACAGGATGTGTTTGGGCACCCACTGAGCCCACAGTGAGAGGGACCTGAGCTAAAACTTCATCGATCTCCTGACCTCCATAAGACCCTACTCTGATGTATGAACCACAGTGACATTTTGGTTCTCCTGGAATTAATGTCAGATTATATCCACTGTCCAGTAGCTTCCCAATGGTCTGATTATTTCCATTCCCCCACTGTACATTTATCCTAATAAAAGCCAGTAGATCCCTTTGAGAAAGTCTGGGAGAAAGAGTAATAATGTAAATTGTTGACAGTGTACCTGAGTTCTTTCTCAGTGGAACCTGGCTGCCCCTTCATTCTAGGACTTCTGGGTTGTAAACTGGCTCATGTCTGGGAATTGATTGAGGGGCTGTGCCTCTTTTTATGGTTCAGGCTAGACTTTTGTTCTTTTGACCTAGAACTTTTCTGCTTATGCAGATCAAATAAGAATTTAGTGGGCTTCCTATCTGTTTCCCTACTATAAACAGCATAATCAAACTAGCCAAAACCATAGGTCTGTGGGAATCACACTGTTCTAATTACTGCTTTGACGGTGCTGTTCATTACGATAACTACTTCCACCTTGCCTTGGCATTTGAGTGTGGCTCCTTGGCCCCTGCCACCGCAGGATCCAGTTACTTCCATTGCATTTGTATTTCCTAATTCGGTGACTGCAGTGTCCACTGTACGGCTTGTGTTTCAAAGGATGTTGGGGCTCCCCCCACCGACAAATTTATTCCTTGTGGTCATGATGAAAGGTGTGTTTCTAGACCCTCCCAATGTGGGTGAGTAGGTCTTAAATGTATTCACTCTAACATTCCAATTGCCTATTTCTAAATTTATCGTGTTTCTGTTAAAAGTTGTTTAGCCTAGTATGCCTCATTTTCAAGACAACCCTGACCTGACACTGATATATAACATGTCAAGTCAAATGTCTCTTTTGACCAAACATCACTGAAATCCCCCATACAGTTGTTTTTATATTAGTAAGCTAGTAAATATGCTTGCACTACTTAAAGTATTTACCATTCGATCTGAATTTTGCTGCTTAGCACATTAATGAGAATAACGTAACTTCATACACTTCTTTTTAAACATTAAAATGTGTCTGTTAAATACTTTGTCTAGCATTCTTTTGGTCCTATGAGCATCTGAGGCATCTTCTTATATGGTAGAGTCCATTTCCATATGGAAGTTGAAAATGCCTGGCTATTGCTTTTCAAGGCTCCCTTTCGGCTAGGGCATGGCATGATGTAGGTTCTGAAAATAATATTCACCGGTCGGAACTATCAGTATTCTTTTTGCTGATAAGAAGCAGCCGTTCTATTAGCAGACTCCAGTGACTCAGCTGGTGGTTAACACTAAGGCATCTAGTGTCCAGATCTAGTTGGAAAGTTGGAAGAGAGTGCCGTGGTTTTGGATGTAACTCTGAATCCAGTTCTCTAGCTTTCCCAAAGATTCTCTGAGTTACCCAATATTCTTTCAATAAATTACTGTTCTGCCTATATCAACCACATTCTGTCACACCATTGACCAAGGTCATTCTACACACATTAATAGAAATTATGTAAGAAATCTATTAAATATTATCACTGTTGATCATTATTTTGGATGGTTTTCTTTTTTATATGTTTTGTGCAGACTGTTAGATTTCTGTAAGTTTAAACTACTTTTCCTGTGTTGCTTATTTTTTTTCTACTCTGTACTTTTTAAGTGGTATTGTTTCCTTTAAAATTACAAAACAATTACAGGCTTGGTTTAAATATTGTTTAAAATTAAGAATTGGAAATACTATTTGGTGTTATTTGAGGATATATTGTATTCATATGACGTTTATGGTTCCCGGCAGTCAAATGCTATTTTGGGAGACAATCTTTTCCTCATGATTAAATAATTAACTCTACCTTTACTTTCCTCTCACAACCAAGTAGTTGTCAGATTATATTGGCTCTGCTTTCATGATGCCATTCACCTATCTTTATTCCTACTACCACCATCATCCTATTCAAGGGTCCTGTTAACTCTTTCTGGAACTTTTATTTAATGAATCTTCCTTTCTTTAATCACTTCTGCCTCCAATTCACTCTGAGGCCAGTTTAATCTTTCAAGAGCAGAACTCTTAGCTATAATCTTTCTCACCACTGCCAGCTCAGTTGAATGTGAAATCCACAGCTTAACATGTAGGATTCTCCACATTACGGCCTCAGCCCACCTCCTCAAACATATTTGTTAACTGCTGTCCTACTTGTACAGAGTTAGGGTAATACTGGCCGTTTTATTGTTAAACAGTGTCTTTATGTTTGTATTTTTATCTCTTTGCTTGTGCTGTTATTACTGGCTGTCCTTTTCTTAATCCTGACCAATAATGTCTTCCTTGGAGATCCCATCCATACACCAAGATCGCCTCAAATGTCTCCTGACTCCCCAACAACATAGAGATTCCTCTGAAATCTCGCAGGAGTTTGCCTAAATTCTACTTCAGGGATTTATAGTGTATTATATTTTCAACATCAGATTATATATATTTTAATAAATTCTCCCCAATTACATATCCTCTGCAGGGTATACATATTGCTTTAAACTTACAGGGTATTTAATAAGCATTTCTTAAATTTTATTCATTCATATAGGTGTTTGGTGAGTTACAGGTTGCATAACGATAACAGGCAATGGAAATCGGAGCAAATAAATTTACAGTGTCTGGCTGGCTTTAAGGAGGAATGGAAAATGTCTGAGGCTGATAATGAGGAGTGTGTGGACTGAAGTAAAAAAGACAAAATGATTGTTATTGCCTGGGATCATTATGACTCTGCCAGTTAAGTTTTCTGCAGAAGGGAACGAAGCTTTCACTAGCATCAGTGAGCACCATTGTATGAAACAAATTAGCTAGAAAGTAGTAGGTAAAAGAACTTCATATCAGAAGTTGAAATGGTATTATCTTTTGGTGATTAATGATTTCTTTGAAAGTGTATTTTTAACTATTCAATACAAATTGCAGTGTCTGTTTATACAAAGCAAGCTTGCAAGGCAGTCTGACAAATAGACACTTGGTTTCGATTTAAAAGACAAGTACATGACTAGATTTCTGCACACCTATGAAAATACGAGGAATTATCTCTTCTATTTAGATTAGGCTTGTCTTCTGCAGGACCTCTTTGTTTCTTTAATATTGAATTTGGGTGATTGTTTTGTTATAGAAAGTAATTACTCTCCCGAAGGAAGTTCTTAATTTAATGGAACAAGCATTTAGTAATACCATCTGTTGTTATTATGTGCAAATATATAAGTGCTGCTATGAAGGACACTAGATATGGCTCTTAGTCCTGAACAATTACACTCTAAACTATTAGTTTTACTTTTAAAAAAACCTTTATAATTAAAAAGAAATATGATAATTAACAAAACATCTATCCTTTCACCCTTTGTAGTTAGAATAGAAAAGCATGTATTTTTTTCCTTTTTTTTTGTCATTAGTCATATAGTGATTTAATTTTCTTTTTTCCTTTTCATCAAAGAGTCAAACTGGTGGATTTTGGTTTCTGTGGGTGGAAAAACTCTGCCTGTCTTCTTTTATGTCCTGAGTACATTATCACGTTAGTTTTGGCAAGTCAAATTAGAATACAAATTGAAAGTGTTTCCTCATAATTTAAAAATCCGTATTTGTTCACATTTGGCAGATATTTTATTTTTTATTTTTTTATTTTATTTTTTTTTTGTGGTATGCGGGCCTCCCTCCGTTGCGGCCTCTCCCGTTGCGGAGCACAGGCTCCGGACGCGCAGGCTCAGCGGCCATGGCCCACGGGCCCAGCCGCTCCGCGGCATGTGGGATCCTCCCAGACCGGGGCGCGAACCCGGTTCCCCTGCATCGGCAGGCGGACGCGCAACCACTGCGCCACCAGGGAAGCCCTGGCAGATATTTTAGAATCATTGTTTTTAAAGAATAACTGGAAGAATATTGAATTAGAACGCAGTGTTAGGGCTGCCATGCACAGTTGTTCAGGCTGCAGACTACATAATTCCATGGGCTCCATAATACCTTTGTAATTTTGACATAACAAATGGCCTCTAAATCAGAGTAGATTATCATAAAAAAGTTTTTTTTTCTTGTTCATGTTATGTGACCACTGCTGATCAGCTGCTCTTCTGCTGCATGTCATCTTCATGCAGGTCCTAGGCTGAAGATATATCTTCTATTATGAATTTCTAGTTATAATGAAAGGGAGGAAAGTAAGCATAGTGAAGCGCACCCAGGCTCTAAGACTTCCACCCAGAAATAATAGAGGAATTTTGGCTTATATTTTTTTGGACAAAGTAATTTAAATGACCACAGGTCACCAAGCCATAGATGTATAATCTTGTCATAAGATAAGGCAGGGAATTTTGGAGAACAGTAATATAATCTACCAGAGGCACCATTCATATGAATGAATAATGAAGCCTCTATGAATTCTGTTTCACTTAAACTCTGAATTTTTATGTTTGGATTCTCCCTATACATTCATTTTAGTTAAATTTCTTTAAAAATTTGCTATGTTTTGAGGTATGGATATTCAGATTTTAACATTTTATTTAAAAATAATATTTATCCAAGTAACTAGAGAAGTGACTTAGATATATCATTAATTTTGAAGTTCAAAACCCTGAATATTAATAATGAAGCTAGCCAGCTAACTCTCTGTGCTTTAAGTTACAAGGTGTCATAAATGACTACTTTTGTTCTTTTTTATGTTATCAGACTTTAAAGAATAGTGTTCATTAAGATGCTTTTCATGAAGAACAGCCTAATTTATACAAGTCATTTTAGTATATAATCTGTTTAAAATCAACAGTATTATTTATTAATAATTAATTCTAATGGATAGTAAGTTTCAAAATCTATCATATATTGAGGCCAGAAGGCTCCTTAATAAAGACATAGCTCACAACTTTCATTATTAGTTCCATAGCATCAATTTCAATGCAATGAAGCTTTAATTACTTATTTCATTACTACACAAATTAAGATTTTAGGCTTTTTCTCTCTCCTTGATTTCAGAAATAGCAATATTTAAATAATAGTTGGAGGTTATAATAGAATTCTGTTTTGGATGGACTTAGTCATGAAAATCCAATTTAGATTTTATTTTTAAAGTCAAGTCTATTAATGCCATCTTTTTCACATGATGACATTGTCCTTAAAATAATTAGTTCTATTTGTAGTGTTGCTACAGAATTTGAAATATCAATTGATATAAAGCTACCATGAGTATATATTATATTATTTTTATTATGACCCAAAATACTGTTTGTAAATCCTGACATCTACCTTTTCATTTTCTTTTTTTAATATATTTTATATATATTTTTTTTTATAAATTTATTTATTTATTTACTTTTGGCTGCATTGGGTCTTCTGCTGCATGCAGGCTTTCTTTTTAGTTGCGGTGAGCAGGGGCTACTCTTCATTGTGGTGCACAGGCTTCTCATTATGGTGGCTTCTTTTGTTGCAGAGCATAGGCTCTAGGCGCACGGGCTTCAGTAGTTGTGGCATGTGGGCTTCAGTAGTTGTGGCTGGTGGGCTCTAGAGCGCAGGCTCAGTAGTTGTGGAGCTCGGCCTTAGTTGCTCCATGGCATGTGGGATCTTCCCAGATCAGGGCTCGAACCCGTGTCCGCTGCACTGGTAGGCAGATTCTCAACCACTGTGCCACCAGGGAAGCCCTACCTTTTCATTTTTAATAAAAGATTTTAACCCCACTGTTCTTTATTCTAAAGCACTCCTTTTTTCTAGTGTACATGGGGTGGCATCTTACATTGGTGTCAGCATATTATATATAGCAGCATTTATGTGCCAAATAGGATACTGCTTTACACTCTCTAAAAATGTCCTACATTCAGGTTTTCCTCCAGCATTGAAACAGGTTGTTATTTCTTCATTTGAGCTCCAGATAAAGTTGTTTGCTGATGTTTAGTGGCCAACATGGGGTGAAATATGCACACCTTCAAGCGCTCAAATCACATTCAGTGTGGAATTACATTTGCTGAGGCTAGATGTATGAGAGATACGTGGTAGCTTAGCTAATAAGACACACGGATGCAAGAGCAGGTTCTCTTCTATTTCATGTTCAAACTAGAATACACATTCATTCAATGCATTGGCTAGTAGAATCACCTGCAATGTTTACATAATCTGCCTTCTCTTTTTTTTTTTTTTTTTTTTTTTTTTGCGGTACGCGGGCCTCTCACTGTTGTGGCCTCTCCCGTTGCGGAGCAGGACCTTCCCAGACCGGGGCACGAACCCGTGTCCCCTGCATCGGCAGGCGGACTCTCAACCACTGCGCCACCAGGGAAGCCCTGCCTTCTCTTCTTTTCCTCACTTTCTCTTCCTACCTCTCTTCCCCTCCCCATCTAGTTTAAATATCATTAGTATCTTGTATGTATAATGTGATTCCATTGTATACATCTTTAGACGGTTATTATGGCCTCTCTGACAGACTCATTCTCTGACACATCTTCCCATTTCATTTTCAGGTGTATAGGATCAGTGTCCAATTAATATAAGTGCACAGATACATGTTATACACTAGTGCTTCATAAAATGCAACCATTTAATTCTATTAATCTTAATTAATTAATCTAATTAATTCTCTTATTTCATGCTTTCCCTCATTTAACCTCACCTTAGACCTTTAATTTGAATAAGTGAATTGACTTTCCCCTACTAAAAGTAAAGTTTGTAGAGATTTTAACTCTATGTGTATTTACCTAAAGTGCAGAGTGTAGACATGAATAGGGAGGCTGTAAAAGACCCAAGGTTGAAGAAAAATGCAGGCAGGCATTCCTTGTAAGCACTTGCTGAATACCCTCAGCAAAGTCAAACTAAGTGAGAGAGCCTATGTGGGATGGAGCTGGGGAGGGGAACAGTTTTATTGCTGAAGGCAGTGAGCAAGTGAAAGTAGTTATCATTAATGCAACTTCTTTTGTACTCACAGTTGAATCAAGAAAGTCAAATTATGTAGGCTGAGGGGCCACTCTTATAAAGCTTCTTTAACACCTCAGGTATAATCTGCATAAATAAGCCCTAAGTGAAGCAATAATCATAGATAAAGTTGCTAACGTAAAAGTTTGTGCTGAAAAGAGAGTAGGAGAAATTGGACCAGGTCTGAAAGCAGGTGAGAGAAATAAATTCCAAGGAATGACATCTAGGCACTCTGCATATTCCTGATTCGAGGGCCTGAGAGCCCTTTTTTTTTTCTTTTCTTGAGAATAGTGCAAAAAGTAGTAATAAACTCACTATTAGGTATAGAAACTAACCAGGAAAGAATTCTGTCTTAGGTAGAGAAAAAGATACTAGAACACAGGAAGTTAGTACCAGCTGCAGGTTTATAAGAGATAGAAGGCATTGATTTCATGCGGTATGGAGACAAAAAAAAAAAAATGTTAAATTTTTTAACATTTGAAACATCTGTTGAATGAATAAATGCATGAATGTCAAAAAATTAAGTACAGACATTCATTCCAAAGCCATAGAGGTAAATTATCTACTATCCGATGAACGAAAGATGAGAGAAGTGGTAAAGCTTGACTGTTTTTCAATCATGGAAGCAATACATAGGAAGATTAATGTGTAGGAGAGTGATTATCAGTGCGTAGAATCTGGGAGAGAAAAAGGTGGCCAGGAATCCAGGCAGCCATGTTTGTAAGAAGTAAGAGATAATGAAGGTAGAAAAAACAAGAATGGAAAGGAACACAGACATGAAGAAGATATTATAACAATAGAGCCAATAGGTCTTTGAACTAACTGTTTTGATATGATGTGTGGGTGAATTTAGAACCATAGCTAACTCCAAGATCCAAGCATTAGTGACAGTGAGAATGGTAGCTCTGTTATTATCATAACTACAGCAAACCAGAGAAGGAACAGATTTAGCTAGACAGGCATGTAGTTAGTGAGGGGAGGAAAAATGATCAGTTCAGTCCGGGACATAATGAGTTTAAATACCCATCAAGTAAGAGGGCTAGAAGATAATTTGTAACAGGGCTGTGTATTCTGAAAGGCCAAAACCATGGAAATTACCAAGAAGCAACTCTGGAGGAAAAAGAATGTAGGACACGGACATGAGAAAACCTTGGTGGGTAGTACAGATTAAAATTAAGGAGTGTTTATAGAAGAACAAGACATCTGTACTATTATACAAATCAAAGCAGAAAATCAAGAAGGAAGCACATTCAACATTGCCTAATGCGATGCAGAATTGAGAAAGGCAACAGGTGACTTGTTCACTGGCAACATGAAATGGTAGGAGTGGAGTCAGGTTGTAATGGGCTAAGGGGGAGGTGGGTGCTGTCGTGAACACAGCATGTATAAATTCTGGTTTTAAAGTTTGCTGTGAGACAGTGGTTTGACCGAGTGTGTAGTGAGCTAAATGGGATATAAGTTTCAAGAAATGTGAAATATGCAGGAGTAGGAACTACATCTTAGCTATTTTGTATACCCTGGGGAGCTTTGCACAGTTCTTGGCACAGGGAAGTCTCTTAATAATTGTTGAATTAATGAATAAATGAGCAAGAAAACCAGCTGGAAAGCTATTTACTTTCTTGTCCAGAATCCTGAAACCCATGTCCTTGCAACTGTTTCAGGAACAGATAGCTTAAGCAGATCTAATTGCACTGTGATGCTTATTCATTCTAAAATCCCTGACTAGTACTTATATATGGAGGAAAAAAGAATTGCTGAGACACAGCTTTAAGCAAATAAAAATCAGTCATATCGTTAAACACAATGCCGAATAATTTTCTTCTAAACTATTGGACTGAATTAGATTCATTTTTAAGTATTGCTTCTTACCCATGACTATGAATCTCTGTAGATTTGTATACATCTGCTTTGATCATAGCATTCCAAAAGTGTAATGTCCTAAAATAAAGGAATTGCTCTAAAACTTAAAGATGTACTTACTGTTGTACTATCAATAGCTCAACTGGCTTCCTTTGAATAATAGCATGATCAATCCACTGCCCTATTGCTCAAATGACTGGTTACATAGTACAACCAAACTGTTGTAGTTTCAGGGAGTCAAGAACATTTACATTTGTATTGAGCAAATAGCATGCTATTCATGACTTTGAGCTTGGGTAACTGATTATCTGAAAAGTGATTCATGATCAGCAACAACAAAATTATTTCATAAGCCTACAGATTTCCATAGGATATGATTTTTGAGTCTAACTTGCTAGATTTTGTCATTTTCTGTTACTCTCATGTCATATACTGTATAAATATATTGAGCTTGTTTTGAAATATCTTAGAAGTTTTGACTAGACCTAGACTTAAATTTTGAGAAGTTAAATAACTTGCTAGTTGTAATAAATGTAAATGTAAAATGCAGTAAACTACTTTTGAAATGTATTAAAACTTAAATGTCAAAAGTGACGTGCTAGCAAATTCTAGAAATATGATTTATATTAAATGTTTTAAAATAGTATCTTCAAGGTATTTAAACAAACATTAGCATATTAGTTTGGTCAGGCTGCCATAACAAAGTGCCACAGACTGGGTGGTTTATACAACAGAAATTTATCTAATCACAGTTCTGTAGGCTAGAAGTCCGAGATCAAGATGTATGCAGGTTTGGTTTCTTCTGTGACCTCTCTCCTTGGCTTGCAGATGGCTCTCTCCTCCGTGTGTCCTCACTTGGCCTTTTCTCTGTGCAGCCCTGGTGTCTCTCTATATGTCTTAATCTCCCTTTATAAAGACATCAATTAGATGGATTAGGGCCTACCTCATTTTAACTTAATCATTTCTTTAAAGGTCCTATTTCCAAATACAGTTACATTCTGAGATACTGGGGGTTAGGGCTTCAAAACATGAATTTGGGGAGGAAGCAGTTCAGTCCATAACAATGAGATAAAGTATCGGTAGATTTTTCTGTTCATCTAAAAAATTTCCTAAGTTTCAGACAAATGTGGAAAAATATGAAATATATATCTAGTAAATCCAGGATATCAGAGTGGAATGATTTTTGGAAAAGCAAATTGAATTACTATTGTGTCAGGAAACAGAACATTGGCTATAGTCTCAATTCTGCAAGTATTCCCAGCAAGTTTCCTCTTATATTTATCATTATAAAATGATCAGTCTACTTCTTATTCAGGTAAATATAGTCTATAATTCAAACAGAAGTGAAAATAAAAGTTTATTATTCTAAATTTGTAGGTTTGTAATTATTAACCATCCTGCCAAATTCACATGTAATGCATTTAAATGAAAACATGTAATATGTGTATCATTTATAAGCCTTTTACTTTCCTTTGTGTTGTAGGCATTCCTAGTATGCAAAATAAATCATGCAAGTACCATGTACAATAATTGCTGTTTTAAAATTCTATCTATAAATTTGAAGTTATCTAAAATAGTCTATTGGAATATGTGGTAAACTTATTTTAAAGTACCAGTAGTAGACACACAGTGTTTGATGGGAATGGGAAAATTGGATTTTTGGCATGGACATCAAATCTGTTTAAGCTAACTAAAGCTTTCTCTCTTGAGTGTCACCTCTTTTTGGATGGCTTCAATGCACAGTGGCCACCGCAGAGGCTTGACTGTGCTTTTGACCCTGACCTCTGAACATAGTGATTCATTAAGGATCAGACACAGCTGGACCAATTAGAACCCATCTCTAAACTGAAACTTGGAGTGGATAAATGTGACAGCCAAGAGCTGTGGAAGATAAGTCATGCTGGTGGCCGTAACCCAGAGAAAAGGCCCACACACCTCTGCCTTAAAAGTTCCCAGGGAGTGCCCTGGCTCCCACACTTCTGGAGGCTGGATAAGATGTCCCAGTGGTTTTGTAAAAAATTGCACATCACGTTTATTCCTTTCATTTTGCTAGTTTGGGTTAGATTGCTGACAACTAAAATAACATATGTCTATATATGTGCATTTTATATATATATGTGTGTTATATATGTGTATATATGTGTGTTATTTATATATAACGTGTTATATATAAATAACATGTTATTTTATATATATATATTTCTAATATATTCTCATAAAACAAAAATTTTAAATTGTCCTGAGGCAAGTAATTGTTTCCCACTGAAATTCGCTCAGAATACTGACTTTCTTCCCCAAATGTATCACTATAATTTTACATTTAAAGTTGCTTATCTAAAGAGGAACATTATTGGAAACAAATTTAAGAAATACACAGGATTGTCAATCATGCATTGACAGTTTTTATAAATGGATTATTACTAATTGGCTATTTAGAAGCTATACATTTTTTTATTGTTAGCTTATCATGATTTCTCTACTGAGACATAAGCAGCACTTTGCCATTATGGAGAATTAATGAAATTGAGCTAAAAGCACCTTAATCTTGTCAGAAACATCAAGAAACCAGTCTAGTTTCAGCTAACCCTGATGATTTTGTGCAGAAGAAAGTAGCTTCAGGAAGTCTTTTCCAGAAGAAAGTACTTTTTTGAAAGTTGGCATTTTCTTCACTGATGTTTTCAAAAAATGTGACTTCCACATAGAATACAGGACTGTACATATAATTCATTCTCTTTTAAATAAGTAGGCATGAATTATGTGAATGATAAACATAAGGCTACAGCCTTTGATTTGCTGAAAAGTGAGTGGCTGCCTGGGACCCTATAGCCAGAGGAAATAAAGATGAAAATTTATAATAAAAATGTTTAAACATGGCTAATTTTCCCCTTTGTTTCTAATGAGGGAACTATATATATATTTTAAATCTATTTTATATTTTTCACTTGGGGTTTACATTATTTTCAATGTTATTTGAAACGTTTATTTTTAAGGCTCAACAAAAAGTGATAGTGTTCATCTCATTTAATTGGTTAGCTTAATTTTATTTAGTAGCACTTTGCACTCAAAATTTATAAAGGGTTTTCACATATATACTCTTTAAATTTCACATGTGACCTGAGTAGTATGTTATCCCCATTTTCAGATGAGAAGGTGTAACCAAGCAGAGTCAATGTTTCCAAAAATCATTGCTCTCTCTGACTCAGGTTTAAATAAAAATTAAATCCAATTCCATAAACCTGACCAAGGAGGTGAAAGACTTATATGCTGGGAACTATAAAACATTGATAAAGGAAACTGAAGATGATTCAAAGAAATGCAAAGATATTCAATGCTTTTGGATTGGAAGAATTAACATTGTTAAAATGGCAATCTACAGCTTTAATGTGATCCCTATCAAATTATCCATGACATTTTTCATAGAACTAGAACAAATAAACCTAAAATTTATATGGAACCATAAAAGACCCAGAATTGCCAAAGCAATCCTAAGGGAAAAAAACAATACTGGAGGCATAACCCTGCCAGACTTCAGACAGTCTACAAAGCTACAGTAATCAAAACAGCATGGTATTGGCACAGAAACAGACATATGGATCAATGGAACAGAATAGAGAGCCAGGAAATAAACCCACGTCAATTAATCTTCAACAAAGTAGGCAAGAATATACAATGGAGAAAAGACAGTCTGTTCAGCAAGTGGTGTTGGGAAAGCTGGACAGCTGCATGTAAATCATGAAATTAGAATACACCCTCACACAATACACAAAGATAAATCCAAAATGGCTTAAAGACTTAAATTTAAGACATGATACCATAAAACTCCTAGAAGAGAACATAGGCAAAATTTCTCTGACATAAATCATAGCAATGTTTTCTTAGGTCAATTATTATGTATATTCTTTCAGATTCTTTTCCATTATAGGTTATTACAAGGTATTGAGTATAGTTCCCTGTGATGTACAGTAAGTCCTTGTTGTTTACCTACTTTCTATAGTGTAGTGTGTATATGTTAATCCCAAACTCCTAAAAAAGAATGAAATAATGCCATTTTCAGTAGCATGGATGGACCTAGAGATTATCATATTAAGTGTAGTAAAGTCAGACAAAGACAAATATATATGATACCACTTATATGTGGAATCTAAAATATGACACAAATGAACTCATTTACAAAACAGAAATAGGCTCACAGACATAGAGAACAAACTTATGGTTACCTAAGGGGAAAGGGGGTGGGGAAGGGATAAATTAGGAGTTTGGGATTAGCAGATACAAACTACTATATGTAGAATGGATAAACAACAAGGTCCTACTGTATAGCACAGGGAACTATATTCAATATCCTGTAATAAGTTGTAATGGAAAGGAATATGAAAAAAAAAATATATATATATATATATATAACGGAATCACTTTGCTCTACACCAGAAACTAACACAACATTGTATTCAACTGTACTTCAATAAAGTTAAATAAATAAATAAATCCAATTCCATAACTTGGAAAAATATTATCACAAGAAATCAATTAAATACAAATTAAAACAATGATATACAACTTTGATAAATTATTAAGTAATATGAAAATATTAATACTCAAGGATAGTAAGCAGCAAGAAAATCACTCCTTTCATATAAAACTATTAGAATCGGTAACACCATTCTGCTAGCAATTTAGCAATATTTTGAAAAGCAATGTAATTGCTTACTATTACTCAACAGTCCCATTAGGAATTTATCCTGAGAAAATAATCCTGAATCAACATTAGCTGTTGTCCAACAAAATTATTTATTTTTGTTAAAACTGTAAGACAGGGCTTTCCTGGTGGCGCAGTGGTTGCGCGTCCGCCTGCCGATGCAGGGAAACCGGGTTCGCGCCCCGGTCTGGGAGGATCCCACATGCCGCGGAGCGGCTGGGCCCGTGAGCCATGGCCGCTGAGCCTGCGCGTCCGGAGCCTGTGCTCCGCGGCGGGAGGGGCCACGGCGGTGAGAGGCCCGCGTACCGCAAAAAAAAAAAAAAAAAAAAAAACAAAAAACACACACAAAAAAACTGTAAGACAATACAATATAGCTAATTAAATTACTATACATCATATATTTAAAATGCTACACAATTATTAAAATGATTATGTAGAAACCTACTTAAGAACCCGGAAAGATGTTCATATTTTATTAAATGAAAATAATGATTTTTAATAGAGTGTGTATATATGTATATACACACATACCCATATGTATAGTATGTGTGTATATACATATGTGTATATATATACGTATATGTATAAACACACATATATTCACGAATAAAATTGTATATCCATAGAAAAAACATTTCAGGGATATATATCATATACTAGCAGAAGATGTTTTCTCTAGTCTGCTTGAGGACAGTTTTTTGCTTATCTATACTCTACATTTTCTGCAGTGAACATGAATCTCCTTTGTATTACAACCATAAAATTTACTTTAATTATTTCACCTATCTATAAATATAGTTATTTTATTTTTATTTACTATTTCCTTTGAATGCTGTGAAGAGTGATGAGTTAATGGCTGTAGAGCATTTCTGAATATGTAGAACAGGAGTAAAAGTCTTAACCTCAGTAATTAGTATGACTTCTTTTACAATTCAAGCATTGTAATAGATTAGACAGAAATGAGATTACACTAAATTATGCTATTTTCCAGCTGTATTTTGTATGCTGACTGTATTTTATGAGTTAGAATAGTCTCATAACCATAAATCAGCATCTTTTTTTTTTTTTTTTTTGTGGTATGCGGGCCTCCCTCTGTTGTGGCCTCTCCCGTTGCAGAGCACAGGCTCCGGACGCGCAGGCTCAGCGGCCATGGCTCACGGGCCCAGCCGCTCCGCGGCATGTGGGATCCTCCCAGACCGCGGCGCGAACCCGGTTCCCCTGCATCGGCAGGCGGACGCGCAACCACCGCGCCACCAGGGAAGCCTCCAGTCAGCATCTTTTAGATACTCATTTTGAGGCTAAAGTCAGGGAATATCGTAAAAGTTAATAATATTCTTTAAAAATTCGTGTAAAAATATGTAAGTTATTCTAGATAGGATTTTATTTTGTCAATATCTTTTATCTTCTTTAATTAAATTTAAAGTAATGGCCTCACTTTATAGTATTAAAGATGTTAGTCATTATTGACAGTTTTGATTGTGAATATGGTGTATGTGTGTGTGTGTGCGCACACACATGGACTTGTGTGTTTGCCTGGCCATAACTTCAGGTAAGATCATGTCATGTCAGTATTGCAAATTTGTTCAGACTCCAAACCTTCCTTTTTCATTAAATTAACCATTCAATGTCCAAGGTGATCAATAGATTCTATAGCAGCTGACATGCTTTCAGCAGCAGTTTAGTAACAGGACTTTCTCGCTTCCGTGTTCCAGTTTAAATTGAATCAACTGTTTTTCTCAAAATAATATAATGGCCTCACTGTTTGAAGATTTTTAAAAGTGTCATTAGAGAAATAATATGTTATGTAGGTCAATAGTTTTATAGATAGAATTATAAAAATATATACCTGAAGTAATTTTCTAAGTCATTATTTTAGAATATAGAAATATGCCTTTGCCATGGTATTTTATTTTACAAACCACCCCTAATATTTTTTTTAATACCCTGAGATTAAGAGTATCATTCTTAAGGGAGAAAAAAAGGAGATTATTATTATTATTATTATTTTATTTATTATTTATTTATTATTTATTATTTTAAAGCAAGCAATGGTATGTTTTCAAAATTATGAGACTGTCTTTGCTTCTTAGGTTCTATACCCTGGAAATAACTTCCCAGTCTGCTGTTTCCATGGCCCATGGTTTCACCCTCTGGGAGGGTTTTCCTTTTCCAAGATGTTCCTTAGCCACCCGAAAGCAGGTGTTTAAAAATATGCCTTCCTCAGGAGCTAAGCAGACCTCTCAGCCTGTTTCCTATCTATGTAATTTTGTGTCCAATGGTTGTCTTTAAGTTTTTAACTCTTTTGATCCAGACTAATAGGTTTCATGTACAGCTCACAGCTTTCAAAAACTTGGTTGTCTTTTTAATCCCTTAACTCTAATCTGCTCCATGTGATAACTCATAAATCTTGTTGAGATAATGCCTCTCTCTCAACTTAATTACCAGTATCTAGACCTTATCAGGCTTTTTTTTCTTTTTTAAATCAGGGAGAGCCATGACTTTATTATGTAAATCCAACTAAAAAGATTTACTGGCTGCCAAATTAATCAATTCAAAAGTTTTAATAAAGCTTGTGGTAGCCTAGCTAGCCCTTGACTTTGCCCTCAAAACATTTCTCATTGAGTGGAGATAAGAAATAGTCGATTCCTTTAATCCTACAAGACCTGAATCTTGAGGATCTCTGTATTCACTTTCATTTCTCTTTGCAAAAAAGCCATTTGTGTGTGTTGTGTGTGCATGAGCTCATCTCTTCTTGTAACTTTGTCAAATATAGCCAATAGCATTTGATACACTAATAACATTCAATTTCCCAGTCTTTTTATCTTAAACCACAAGCTGTTTTAAGTGTGTTATCAATTTACCCAGTGCTTCACCACTGTATAATATGGGTTGCCATCTTTCTAGCTCAACAACTATTCTCTAACCTGGCCTAGGTGATAATATCATATATTTTAGGGTTTTCTAGTTGTTGTTTTTTATGGCAATGCTGTATTTTCATAGCCAATTTATGTAATAAGTCTTCTACCTCAACTAGATTTTATTGTGATAACAAATGACCCAAAATCTCAGTGGTGGCTTAAAACAACATAGTTTTACATCTTGTTTACATTATATGTTAGCTGTGGAACTTAGTCTTGTGCTTCTTCTTCATTCTGTAATATAACTTGAAGTTTCAGCCCTTTTCTAAGATTTGTTGTTGTGAAGCAGAGGGAAAAGAGAAATTGTAGAATGAGGTGACAGCTCTTGAAACTTCTTCTTAGAAATGGCGTATGTTTTCTGTCCCCAGTATATTGGCAAGACACAGGATCAAGACTAATGTCAAAGGGTAGATAGGGTGGGGAGGTACAATCCTCTTATAGTCCTCTTATGGGCAGTAAATGATTAGAAATAATTGCACAATCATCTACACTCTCCCCAGATATCAAGAGAATGCAAATTAAGAGAGAGATACCATTTTGCACACATCTGATTGGCAAAAAATCCAGAATGTTGATTATGCCAAGTATGTTTGAAGACATAGGAAAATAAGAACTGTCATTCACTGCTGTTGAAACTATAAATTGATTTAATCACTTTAGAGAAAAATTTGGTAACATCTAGTAAAACCGAAGAATATATAATCTATGATCCAGAAATTCCACATTTTTCCAGCAAAATTTTCCTAGATGTATACCTGATAACATGTGCAAAGAGGTTTATCATGGCATTATTTTTAAAAACAAATAGTTTTAAGCAACTTAACATAGAAATTAAGCAATACAGAACCAGCAATATTGAAATGGATATAGTATTTTCATATAATAGTATGCAAAACATCACTTGCAATGAATAAACTACATTTGCATAGATCAGCATGGATAACTCTTACAAACACTATTGTGGGGAAGAAAACAAACTTCATGGTGAAGTTACCTGCCACCATGATGTTATTACAATTCTGTTCTGCTGAGGATGATGCTGGAAAGTGTTCTACAGGATGTCTATAAAGTCTGGAAACATGTAAATATAACACCATCAAGGACAGCTTCTATCTGTAAAAAATAAATAATAATATCTATGTTTTCAGACTTTATGGACACTATGGTATGAGATGTGCCAACAGGTATGACTGAAGATCATCAATATCACAAAGTGCTTTTTAAATACTTGTTTTAAATTTTTTAAGAAATACACCTTAGGAAACAAAAACATGCTTTCAGAATGCAGAATCAAGCAGGTCCTAGGAAATTTAGGTCAGGTCGAATGTTGTTGCCTAAAATAATATTATTGTTACTTATGTAGGACAGTGAGCAGTGAGATTAAAAACAATCCTACTGTAGTTTTTTAAGTCATTTTCTCCAAACAAAATTATAATGCTTTTTTAATGCTTTGAGCATTTCCATGTCATGATTCAGGCCAGAAATGGGTAAGGTGAGGTAGAATAGAATTCTATCTCTTTAGAAAGATGAATGTAGCCTCAGAAATGTTCTATATCTCTCTCCCCACTTTTCATCACAGGTCCTTATCTTTTAGCCTATATATCCTCTCCAATTTGGAAATTGGAAGTTATTATAGTTCGAACCAAGAGAAGCTCAGAACTATCATAGGTCCATTTTTCTCCATTTCAAATTTTAGACCATTGTGTGGTCTCTACTTAGTTCAGAAACTTTAGCTTCTATCAAATAAACCATTTTTACTTTTACTATACAAAAACTCTCCAATATTTTAAACATACTAGTGAATTTGCTGAAAATTTCATGTGCTATTCTAAGAGTTCAGGTTTTCACATTCGAGCAGAGCTTCCTTCACTGTTGGTGACAGTGTATGTGTAATGGATGAGGACCTGATTACACCTGAATAGATGTACCAGGATCCCTTGTAAGTTGACCCAAAGCTACCTAGAAGCTGATACTTGGGAGAGGTAATGGGCATGGTCAGTAGATACTGCCTATGAGGGTTTGAGTAATTTGAATATTCCTAGAGTCTTAAGTGAGGACATGATACAGTTCTGAAAGGAACAGTATACAACAGCCAAATCTATACTTGTAGCAGATGCTATATTGTCCCAGTCTTTCTCTTTTACCACTTTAGAATCCACTGGCCCCTTGAGGCTAGATTTTACTTTGTGGGGAATTAATGTGCCAGGAGCAGGCCTCAATGAATGACTGATGAGAATTGGTATATTAATACCCCAACTTTCCCCACTCTCCTTAGGTGGGATAATTTTGAGGTGTGTGTGCTACTCTGGCATTCATGGTTTCCCCAGCTGGATTAAACTCCAGTCACTCAGGTTGGTGTCTGGCTTAAAACATCTTTATGTGCTGCCTTCACCTTTAATTTCATTTTTCCACGTATTACACCAGACCTCCTTCCCTTTCCAAATAAACAATTTTTACTGAATTCTTGTTTCAGAGTCAGTATCTCAAGGAACCCACGTTAAGATAGTATCATTGCCTTCTTTATTCTTACTCAGCTTTCTAAAACAGTTTTAAAGGATTTGATTGCAGTCCAAAGGGAAACAAAGGAGCTCTTCAGCTAAAAAACACCTTTAAGGTATCCTAGTTTCTGAAAACATTGATGAAGCTGTAGGGAATCATACCAAAAGAAAAATCTGTCTGTGACTGTTTAAATTCCACTGGTGCTATCATTTATATCTGACATACCTTTGATTCTGGATTCAGCTTAGCTGCTAGCTGTCATCTGCTTGCTATCCCAACTTCCAGCTTCTGAATTCTACCCCAATTACTACTGAACTCCCTAGCTCTGGCTCCACTTTTGCCAAGTCTGCACAGGATAGGACATAAATAGCACTCTGGATTGCTCAGCAGCAATGTAAGAGGACCTAAGGGGATAGGGTTAAACTAGTAAGCACTTTGCTGTGGCCCATTTAATTCTTGAGATATTCATTTGGCTGAAGGAACCAAAACCAAAGTTTACATAAGGATAAAAAGCAAAGTTAATAGAATGGAGATTTTTTTACCATTATTTATTTTCTTTGCCCAATGAAATTCTTGAAATAACAAAGCTATTTATGATGAAAAAATCATTAAAGCAAATACTTAACATTGAAAGTGACAGTATCTGAACATGTTTTATATGAGTGAAATCAAAATTAGGGAAACAAGATAGTTTTCACTGGCTTGAAAGTTGGTATTTATATATATATGTAAATTTATCCCACTTGAATGGTGACTGTGATTCAGAAGGGTCAGGCATTTATTCAGCCTGCTCTCACTGCTGCTTTCTCTCCAGCTGGCCAGGCAAGTCTACTGCTCTTGCTTTCTGAAGGTGTTTGCTTAATTACAGTTGATCAGAGTTCACTGGCCAAGCAGAACACCCACAGCCTTTGAGGTACCGGGATTGTTGGTACAGGCAGATATGCGACAAGGAGAAAGTTAGAGAAGAGAGTTCTCCTAGCTCCTTTCACCTTAGCCTGTGACAAGCATCTTGTCTGAAAAGAATAACACAATAATGAATTTGATTTTTTTTTGGATTATTGTTAAATCCTTGATGAGCCATGACTGAAGGCTATGGCTGCTTTTGCATAGAGTGGGACGTGAGTGGGGGTGGTGAAACTAAGCAAGGCAGTTATCTAGATGCTGTCGTTCTTAATTGCATTCGTAAATGTAGAGATGGGTTTATGGGGAGCACACATCTCATGTCATGGCACTTGTCAGCCTGGCTGTACATTAGAAGAACCTTGGGAACATTGGGGAGACACCCCGTCCACCACCACCACCAGGATTCTGATTTAATTGGCCTGGGGTGTGACCAGGGCATCAGTCATTTTCAGAGTTCCTTAGGTGATTCTAATCTGCCTCTGTGGTTGACAACTACCTGTGAGAGGACTGGATTCAGAGCAAGACAATCCGAGTTCTAATCCTGGCTTTGCCACCTTTGTCAGACTTAACGTCTGTGGAATTATATGACTTCTTCAAACAACTAATGTTTAATTTCAGATATTGATACATATTTTAAAATATAAGAATATAAATATGAACCTGATCATTGTCTCTGACCTCAATGAATTCATTAGCTAGTGCAAGGGGCTGGAGATGACCACAAGTTAACTTTAATAAAGCTCTTTAGCTTTATTGATAGAAACAAATCATGGAGAACAATGACAGCAAGCATTTGCCTTTTTTTTTTTTAACATCTTTATTGGAGTATAATTGCTTTACAATGGTGTGTTAATTTCTGCTTTATAACAAAGTGAATCAGCTATACATATACATATATCCCCATATCTCCTCCCTCTTACATCTTCCTCCCATCCTCCCTATCCCACCCCTCTAGGTGGTCACAAGGCACCGAGCTGATCTCCCTGTGCTATGTGTAGAAAACTTTTAGTCTCATTAAGAAACTATGATATGAGCTCAACCTCAAATAAGGGTATTCTAGGCTAAGGAGCAGCATTTACAAAGGCTCTGGAGAATGCAGAGTGTGTTTTGGGGAAAAAAAGTAGTTTAGGGTGGCTGTGTTGATTGACAGTAGGTAAGAAGTTATGAAGCCTTCCCAGGACCAGACTGTGAAGGGTCTCAATACCAGGTGCTCACTCAAGTATAAGAGGAATTCCTTAATAGAAATTTGATAGCAATGTCAAAAAATATTGTTTTACATTTTGAGAAATATGTCCCAGTTACCCTCTAGGCTCCTACCTGAGTCTGTGTTACAGAGAGGTTTTAATTGGCAAAACCAGGAATCAAACTCAAGTCTGTAAGCAGAATCCATGAGGTCTTAACCATAGCACCATATTGCCTCAGGCTTCTCATGTATATTTTAATGAGATAAATCCTCTCTACCTTATAAACTATCTGTGATTGACTGAAATGGTGCATGTATGATGTTTCACCACATGCCTGGTACATATTATATGCTCAGTAGATTATAAATTTCTGTCCTATGGTGCTTTCAATCTGGCAGCCTCTATACCTGTGACCTCTAGCAATGCAAGCATGCACACTCAGCATTTTTACCTGTACTGCCTAGTTACACGCTGACTGTCTCAATTACCTAGATTATTAGTATAATTTTTCAGTCCTCTCATCCAATTTAATTCAGTAGCTATTTACTGAAAGCATATCAGTGCTCAGCAGACCATGTAGGAGGCCCTGTGTTAGGTGTAAGAGGATACAAAGATGAATATGGCATACTCTTTGCACTTCAGGAGCCTGTGATCCAAAGGTTGAAATAGGTATATTCATAAATATTGAATACAAGGCTAGTGTGGACATAGCTTTGATTGCATGCCAGAGGCAGAGATAGGGCAGACATGAAAATCTGACAGTTCTGTGCAGTTTATTTTTAATTAGGCTGAAGTACAGTGGCTGGTTTAAGTTGGAAACATTTTGCAAAAGGCCTAAGGTACTTTGGTTCAGAAATTACACATGAATTATAATCAAATTGCATCTTAGGCAGTAGAGAAAACGTCTAATTTCTGATTGCTCAGTTTGTGGATTTTAGCTAGTTTTCAATCACCAAGCAAACAAAAGCTAATTTATCAGTTGGACAATTGTACTGCATTTCAACATGAGTGCATCTAAGATATCAAGATGTATTTTATGGAATTTGGTAAATAAAATTTTCGTTTCCTCCAATAAATTATCAAGCAGTAACCCTTGTCAGTTTTTCTAAAGTCTCTTAAATCACTAAAGTAGTTTACTCATTAAACACATCTATAAATCTGACAACACTGAAAAATTGTCTTGGGGTATCTTTTTATTAGCATTGGTCTTGTTTATTTCTTCAGTCTTAAATATTTTATTAAATATTTAGATTCTTTTTCATAGTTACACTCAATATAGGAAAATTGAAAATTACCTGAAGCCTAAAATCTATTAATACTTTTTACAAAAGTCGAATCCTTAATTGGGATACTCTTATCCTCTCTAAAATTTATGTAAGTTACCTGATTTACATTAGCTTATCCTCTAGAGAAAATAAAACATACAACAAGTGGGGCATGATTTATTATTAAAGAAAAGTAAACATGTTAAAAATGTTATTATTTAATTAGGTAATATACTTGAAAGGAAAACCCCCAGCAAGCAAATATTAAGTTCTCTTTAGTAACTTAATAACCTTTTTTTCTAAAGGAACAGAATTATCTTCTCCATATAACACTAAGATATTGTAATTAAAATGCTTGCATGCTTCATCATACTGCACTGCCTCAGTGTTCTCATCTGTAAGGCAATAATACACATTGAGTAGGGCTAAATCTGGCTTCCAATCTTAATTAAGAAAGTGCTGTTAAAAGCAGCAACACATAGCTCTTAAATTTCCCAATAACCAATACCCAGTGAAGACATAAATTCCTCACTGCCTGAATTAATGCTGGTACATAGGCACATAAGGACCAGAATCTTCATCACTACCTCATAATTTTTGATTGCTCATCGTTGCCAAGGTACTCTAACTAGGCACGCTAATGCATACAGACATAACCAAACATGCTGATGTTGTTGCTTTTACATCTGAGGGTTCCACATGAGCAAAAGATAAAGCCTCAAGGAGATGACAGAGTAATAGAGAAAATTGCATTTTATGAAGTAAGGAAAATAACTGAAAGGCTAGAGACATAAATGAATATTTCCCGTCAGAACTGTTATATACTCTTTATGCTAGAAACTCCTTTATAATATTCAAAAAATAGGCTCTCTTTCTGTGAACAAAGATCATGTTTGGTATAGAACTAAGAGAGAACTGTTGAAATTGGGAAAACTCTGAAGAAGTTTGAGGTCCAAGCTCCAGTAGGGGCATCTTGAGGGTATATTGGAGAATGAATATTAAGGAACATATCTTCTATAGTAAATAGTGATAACAATTTACTGATAATTGAGCTGAAAGATAGTTGAACATATATTGACCATAAGAGTCATAGTCCCTCATTCAACAAATACTTGAGTAAACTCCTATTGCCGAGTTCTATTCTAGGCACAAGGGATAAGTCATAAATAAGAATGATGTTTCCTACTCTCAATAATAGCAATAAAAATTAAACTAATAAATGAGCAAAATAAATTCAACTTGTAGTAATATTATGAAGAAAATAAGAACATGTGGTAAGAGAGAGACTGGTTAGAGGATCAGGCCTAAAGCACAAATATCTTTGGCGCATTCCAGAAGAAGCAAGAAGGCCAGTATGACTGGAAAAAAATGAGGGTGGAAGAGAGGGACTGAAAAGGGTAGGAGGGGCCAGATCTTACAGAACCAACCTTTAGGCTCTGTAAGGAATTTGATTTTATTAAAAATATAATTCTAGCAATTAGAGAGGTTAAGCAGTAAAGATACTTTAGAGTCTCTGCTTTTAAATGCTGACTTAGTTTTTTAAAGATCACTCTGATCAAAACTATGTTGTAAGGTGGTGCGTGCAAAAGTTGAGTCATTGGAGTAACTCAAGCAAAAGATGATGGTGATGTAGACTTGGGTATTAGCAGTGGAGAGGGACATATTTAACATCTATTTTGGAGGTGGAGCCATAGGAATAAAGTGATTTGCCTGCTGGAGACAAAGTTAGGAGACCACATAAGACTTTTGACATTTATACAGATTGTTTGTAAGACTGGAAAAGTTGCCACAAAACAAAGTGCGGTACCCAAGTTTGAACAAAACGATAGTGTCCCTGCTCCAGAATACTACAGGTGGCTCTGATTATGAGACTTCAAGGAGAAGGAAAGAGATTAAAGTCCAGAAAAAGCTAGTGAAATGTTTAAGGGGTAGAGATCTGAGGAATGCTTGTGTTGTGGAGGAGAAGTGCCAAACCAGGGATTTGGAAGGCTTGAATTCTAAGTCCAGCTCTCTTACTATCCCAATGTGTAATTCTGAGGAATGAGCTTTATCTTTCTAAAGTTCTGTCTCCCCCTTTGTAAAAGAGGAGTGCTGTTTAAAAATGTACTATTTTGTACTAAGATACCCTGGAGAACAAAGGGAGCTAAAGGTTTTTCCACACCACATGTCATCTATGAGCAGATTGTACTTCTGCAGAGCACAGCTGCCCATCCAGGCTTCCTCTGCTTGGGCTCCCATGGCTTCCTGCATACTGGACAGGGTGACTGTATGGCATAACTTGTGATCCAGGGATTTTCTTTTTTTCTGTACAAATTTGTTTTAAAAAAAAAAACTCATTGAATTACAGAAAAAAAAGGATCATCTCTGTAATCACTAATGCCTTAAACATTTCATAATCTCTCCTAGTGTTTGGCTTTGGAAAAATGATTTGAGAGAGGCATGATAAAAGTGTATACAACTGTGTGTTATACATTTCTTTTCACTAAATGACAGAATATTTTAAACCTTGAAAATAGTCTAGAACATCAAAAAGAGTAAATTTTATCCATATGAAAAGTAATACAGTTTTATTTAAGAAATAGTGAAATTATGAAATATTTGCCTAAGTATTAGATAGCTATAATTCTCCAAATAGTAAGATTTCTTAGGTTTTAGGCTTCAAAAATTTAAAGATACATCACTTAGTTAGATAATATCATGGTTTTTTTTCCCAAGAAAAGTTGACTTTATTTATTTTAGATAATATCATGTTTAAGGGAATCATTACATAGCACCTACCATGGACCAGATACTAAGTGCTTTAGAAATAGTAACTCAATTAATTCTCAAGATTCCTCTACAAGCTAAGTGCTGTTTTTGCAACTATTTCATAGATGAGAAAATGAGATACAGAGAAATTAACTAACTTTTCTGAGGTCACAAAGTTAATAAGTGGATGGATCAAGATTTGAATCCAGCGTATCTGACACTAGGATCTCTGCCCATAAATGCTGCATTATATCCTAGGATGGTAAAGGAAGACCTTTTTTCTTTCTTTAAGAATTTAACATAGAGAAATAACTCCTGGATTCCTATGATAAAGTATTCTCCATCATCATGACAAAAAGAAAAGACACTCAAATCCCATAGGAAGGAACTGTGAAGAAATAAAAACCATTTATAAAGCAAAGACTTTTTGTGCACTCAGCAGAGTTGATTGAATGAACTGAGTAAACAATCTTATGTTTGTTGAGGTAATCTAGTCTGGAATACGATTCAAGAGGATTCACTTGCAAGAGGAAGATTTTCCCTACTGATCTTTAAGATGAATTGATTGGAAGATATGATCTTCCTACAGGATAGTAAGAGAAGGGGAGAAATGTTTGGTGGATATATCATCTATCTAACAGGCTTAAATTTTTCTTAAAAGTACACATAAAAATTGGGCAATTACATGTAATATAATTCTGTTATAGCTCTTGCACTTATATCAATCAATAAATAATGTTACAACAAAATTAAATTCACTTGTCTCAAGCAACAACTTTTATTCCACTGAGTTAGAAAATGTGTAAAGACTTCTTTCTCCTTTTTTAAAAAAATTTTGTTTCATTTGTTTTGCTTTATTATGAGGGAACATAAAAGTTAAAAAATACTGAGTATAAATAGTTGGATACAGTCAGACATTGCAAAACTTAAACGTTTGTTAAATTCTCAAGTGCTTTTGATATGTAAGAATATATTTTATTAACTGTAATTATAGTATTATACTGTGCATTTTTAATTCTATTTGTTGGAAAATGGCAATTCATTTATGATATACATGGCTGGGATATTTGGTTTAACCATAACAGCTGATTTCCTGACTATTTTGGGAATAGGAGAGTTTCTTTCTTGGGCATTGTAAATTTTTGTGGAATGACTGACCTTAAAACTTATGGATCTAGTCTTTATCCATTGCTTATAATGAGGTAGGAAACAACTAAAAACACATTATATAAATTATATTGCACATGATCCCAACAGTTAGGTCTGTTCTCATCTCCATTTTACAGATGAGTAAATTCAGACTTACAATGGTTAAATAACTTACCTAAGGCAATATATTTCAAGCAATAGGATTTGAATATAAGATTTCTATGGCAAAAGCCCCAAATTTTATCCACAATGATAGTCAACATATTAAGTGTATTAAATATATTTAATAAATATGTTTAAACTGTACTTAATGTCTACCTTGTTCTTTGTCCACACTATTTTAAAAATCATTTCTCTTCACAATGTCACGCTTTCCTCTTTTCACTGCTACCACCCGTGTTTAGCTGTTAAATATTTCTTAGTCTCCCACGTGGTCCTCTCACTTCTTGTCTCACATCTCTTTAATACATTTGGTGCACTGTCAGAAGACTCCAGTTTAAATAAACTTGTGTTCCTTTGTTCAAATACTTCTGTGTCCTTTAGTGTTAATATAAACTTCTTTAAACTGTCATGTAAGACTTTTGATAACCATTCCCCATTAACTACTTTACATCTCTCCTCTTTCCACTGTCAATTCTTCATTTTATCCAATTTGGCTTCCTCTCCATATTTAGGAACTTTTGATACTCATTTTCATTTCCAGATCTTTTTTCTTTCATTCTTCATCTTATTCTACCTTTCCATAGAAAAAGTCCAGTTAAAAATACCACATCTCTAGGTCAGTTTTAGCTACTCCACCTGACATTAATGTGTTTCCTCTTGAAACTCGAGGCATTTATTATCTGTACCATTCATGATGTATTTAATCACATAGTGTCTAATATTATCATATAACTTGAAGTGTATACTCATAACCTCTTCAGGGACTAGGTCTTATACAACCTGTACCCCCGACTTTTCTGTTATATGTTGAGTGAGTAGTAACTGTAGTCAGTTATACACTTACCAGAGTTGCTCCACTTGAGAATAATCAAAGATGATTGTACTTGAAAATTCAGTATCAGCTAAATGGTTTTTGCAATAGCACTGTGTTTTTTTTGTTTGTTTGTTTTGTTTTTTTTTTTTTTTGTGGTATGCGGGCCTCCCTCTGCTGCGGCCTCTCCCGTTGCGGAGCACAGGCTCCGGACGCGCAGGCCCAGCGGCCATGGCTCACGGGCCCAGCTGCTCCGCGGCGTGTGGGATCCTCCCAGACCGGGGCGCGAACCCGGTTCCCCTGCATCGGCAGGCGGACGCGCAACCACTGCACCACCAGGGAAGCCCTAGCACTATTATTTTTATATTAATTCTCCTGTTTGTAAAGGTGCAATAAAGGAAAATTACATATACATTCAAATTAAAATGTTCAAACATGGAAGCTGAATATCGCAGGCTTCAAAATAAAAGCACATATTAAAATTTAGGATTAATTTTCTAAATAGTGCTAAATATGCTATTTCTTTGAAAACAGATATAATAAAGTATTATGTTAATATCAGGTATCTTTTGCAAGTGTTCCTGCCGCTTTAAAGAAGCTGTATCAGAATACTTATAATTTAGTAATATTAACTGAATATTAAAATTTTGGTTTTATAAGTCAGAGAATATCAAAGGCCACTGATTTAATCAGTTGTTTAGTTAACAAATATTTATTGAGCACCTAATATGTACTAAGCACTGTATTAGAGGATGAAAATTTTAACAGATATATTTTCTTCTCACAAGTACTCACACACTTTTGAATTGGTCATAGAATCATCAAACCACTGCAAAACAATCAAATACCGGCTATAATGGAGGCATGTGCAATATGCACTTGGAACAGAGAGGAGAGACAAACAAATTGGTGTATGTTGATAATGCAATCAACAATAGCTCCTTTGACCTTAGTATCTAGAGAATGGCCCAGTTTAAGGAAATCTGATATGCAAATGTATAAAGTAGATTAATTAGAGTTTGGAGTTGCATAAAGGAAGGTCTGCTAAGAATTGCTGCACTGTGTTTAAAATATTTATACATACATATACAAAAGATTTATACAAAAAGATTTATACAAATCTACTTCACAAAATTTTGTAGATACACAGCTTCTGATTACTGGGATTTATAGCTCTGTAATAGAAAATTGCCTGTGTGGTTCCTGGTTTTCCAGTAGAAACACTTATTATGGGTTCATGAAATGCTATAACTGGTTTTACAGAGGAACTCCTGCTTGTCATGAAAATTGGATTATCCAGGCTCCAGTTTACAGATGATCTGCCTGGGTGTAAATAGTCATTGGGAAATTCAGGCTCTGGCCAACAGCATTAATATATGGAATGGTTCTACATGTGTGGAACTAGATATGAGCCAAATCAAGAGGCCATATTCTGATCAGACACATCACATCTGTAAAACCTGAGCATCCTAGTTTCTGCTGATCACACAGCCATATAGAGCTGTTGCAAGCATTGCATTGGACGTTATGAATCTTGAGTGTCTGCTGTTGCTGCATACAACATTTCACCCTTGAATGTGCCGTTGTGATCCATAAGCATCTGTCATATCCAAACCATGCTGGATCAATATAGGTACTCCACTTGTACTAGACAGAAGATGCTGTTTCATTGTAATTCAGTTCAGTATGTACAGAACATTTCAATGAAATGTAAACCAAGGTTTTGGTAAGTTATTTTAAAATATTAATAGAAAGGTGATAAATAAACTACTGTTTAGTACATCATTAGTTGTTATTCAACATACAAACATGGAAATAGAGGCAGAGATCAAGATCACAGAGTGGGAAGAACCTGAGCTCACCTCCCCCCACAAACACCAAAACTACAACTATTACCAAACCAGTTCGTTTTGACCAGTGCACAGCAAACCAAAATGCTGGGACAAAGAGGTTTGCCCCAAAAAGAGTGTTCGCAAGGCAGCCAAGTGAGGAGATGGGAGAACTGGTCTCAAATCCACCTTCCTGAAGGGAAGGGCCTCAGTTTATATGGGATAAAGAATAAAGAAGCAGAACTTCCCTGGTGGTCCAGTGGTTGGGACTTTGCCTTCCGGTACAGGGGGTGTGGGTTCGATCCCTGGTCAGGAGCTAAGATCCCACATGCCTTGCAACCAAAAAACCAAAACACCAAAACATAGACAGAAGAAATATTGTGACAAATTCAATAAGGACTTAAAAAAAAAAAAGCCCCTCAGGCCCGCTGCCCCACCCCTGATAGGGCAACAACCACCACTGAGCCTAGGAGAATCCCAGTCTAGCACCAGCCCCAGCTTTAGCCACTCTGACTCCAGCCTTACTTCTCAACACAGCAGTGGCTGCCAGTGCACTCTGGGAGAAAATTCAGCCTGTGCTAACTTCAGATACAGCTCTTCTATCAAAGCCACTGAGCACACACAGACTACATAGAGGCACCCACACACAAGGACACAACTTCAAGACTGGGATAGGTGACTGTTTCACCTAATTTCATAGAGAGAGAGAAAATTAAACAAATTGAGAACACAGAGGAATATTTTTCAAATGAAAGAAGATAAAACACCAGGAAAAAGCCCTAATGGAACAGAGGTAAATAATTTACCTGATGAAGAGTTCAAAATAATAATAATGAAAATGCTAACTGAACTCAGGAAAAGACTAGATGAACAGACTAAGACATTCAACAAAGAACTAGAAAATATAAAAGAGAACCAGTCAGGGCTGAAGAATACAGTAAGTAAAATGAAAACTATACTAGAAGGAATTAACAGCATATTGGGTGATACAGAAGTCATAAGTGATCTGGAAGATAGAATAGTAGAAATCAATCAGAACAGCAAAAAGAAAAAAAAAATAATGAGCATAGCTTAAGGGGCCTCTGGGACAACATCAGGCTTACTAACATTCACATTGTAGGGGTCCCAGAAGGAGAATAGTGAGAGAAAAAGGTAGAAAATATATTTGATAAAAACATGGCTGAACACTTCCCTAACTTGAAGAAGGAAACAGATATCCAGGTACAGGAAGTACAGAGAGTCCCAAATAAGATGAATTCAAAGAGACCCACAGCAAGACATATCATAATTAGAATGGAAAAGTTAAACATAAAGGTATACTTTATCTGACAGAGTAGACTTTAAAACAAACTCTCTAATAAAAGACAAAGAAAAGCATTATATAATGATAAAGGGGTCAATATGATAAAAGGATATAATATTCTAAACATATATGTACCTAATATATGAGCACCTAAATATAGAAAGCAAATATTAACAGACATAGAGGGAGAAATTGACAGTAATACTATAATAGTAGGGAACTTTAACACCCTACTTATGTCAGTGGATCATCCAGACAGAAAATCAGTAAGGAAATAGTGACCTTAAGTGACACATTAGGTTAGTAGATGCCTACAGGACATTCCATCCAAAAATAGCAGAGTAAACATTCTTTTCCAGTGAATATGGAACATTTTCCAGGATAGATCACATGCTAGGTGACAAAACAATTCTCAACAAATTTAAGAGTATAGAAATTATATGAAGCATCTTTTCAGGCCACAAAGGTATGAAACTAGAAATCAGTTACAAGAAGAAAAATAGAAAAAACAGAAACATGTAGAGACTAAACAATTTGCTACTAAAAGAACAATGGGTCAACAAAAAAATCAAAGAGGAAATCAGAAGATACCTTGAGACAAATCAAAATAGAATGCAGCTTTCCAAAATCTATGGAATGCAGCAAAAGCAGTTCTAAGAAGGAAGTTTATAGTGATACAGGCCTATCTCAAAAAATAAGAAAAAGCTCAAATGAAAAACATAAATTACTATCTAAATGAATTAGAAAAAGAACAAAGCCCAAAGTCAGCAAAAGGAAGGAAATAATAAAGGTCAGAGTGGAAATTATTTTTTGAGTGGAAATAAATTAGAGACCAAAAAAAAAAAAAAAAGTAGCGAAGATCAATGAAACGAAAAACTGTTTGTTTTAAAATTCAAATAAAATTGATAAACCTTTATCCAGGATCATGAAGGAAAAAAAGAGATAGGACTCACATAAATAAAGTTAGAAATGAAACAGGAGGAATTACAACCAATATTGCAGAAATACAATTATAAAAGAGTATTACAAACAGTTATACAAAAGATTGGACAACCTAGAGGAAATGGATAAATTCCTAGAAACATACAGTCTTCCAAGACTGAATCAGGAAAAAATACAAATTTGAACAGATTGATTACGAATATTGCAAGTGAATCAGTAATCAAAAAGCTCCCTACAAACAAATTCCAGGACCTCATGAGTTCACAGGGGAGTTCTACAAAATATTTAAAGAACAGTTAATACCTATCCTTGTCAAGATATTCCAAAATATTGAAGAGGATGTAACACTGCCAAAGTCATTTCACAAGGCCACCACTACCCTGATACCAAACCCAGACAAATACACTTCAAAAACAGAAAATTACAGGCCACTATCCTTGATGAACACAGATGCAAAAATCCTCAATAAAATATTATCAAACTGAATTCAACAACACATAAAAAGAATTATACACCATGATCAAGTGGGATTTATTACAGAGGTGCAAGCTTATAGTTCCATATACACAAATCAGCATAATATGCCACATTAACAGAATGAAGAGTAAAAATCACATGATCATCTCAATAGATGCAGAAAAAATCATTTAATAAAATTCAGTATCCATTCATGGTAAAAATCCTCAACAAAGTTGGTATAGAGGTAACATATCTGAACATCATAAAGGCCATTTATGAAAAACCTACAGCTAACATCATACCAAACAGTGAAAAGCTGAAAGATTTTCCTCGAAGATCACAAACAAGACAAGGATGCCCACTTTCACCATTTCTATTGAACATAGTGTTTGAAATTTTAGCAAGAGTTATCAGAAAGAGAGAGAGAAAGAGAGAGAGAAAGGAAGGAAGGAAGGAAAGAAGAAAGGAAATAAAGAAAGAAAGAAAAAAAGAAGAATAAAAGGCATCCAAATTAGAAGGGAAGAAATAAAATTGTCACTATTTGCGGATGACATGATACCATATATAGAAAACTCTAAAGACTCCACTAAAAAACTATTAGAACTAATTAGTGAATTCTGTAAAGTTGCAGCATACAAAATTAATATACAGAAGTCTGTTGCATTTCTACATACTAAAAATGAACTATTCAAAAGAGAAATCAGGAAAACCATCCCATTTAAAAACTCATCAAAAATAATAAAATACCTAGGAATAAATTTAACCAAGGAGGTGAAAGACCTTTACTCTGAAAACATGAAGACATTGGTGAAGAAAACTGAAGACCATATAAGTAAATGAAAAGATATGCCATGTTCGTGAATTGGAAAAATTAATATTCTTAAAATATCCATATCACCCAAAGCAATCTAGAGATTTAATGTAATTCTTATCAAAATACCCATGACATTTTTCAGAGCACTAGAACAAAGAATGCTAAAGTTTGTACGGAACTGCAAAAGACTCCAAATAGCCAAAGCAGTCTGGAGAAAAAAAGAACAAAACTGGAGGTATTACCCACCCAGATTTCAGACTGTCTGACAAAGCTACAGTAGTCAAAACAGCATGGTACTACCAGAGAAACAGACCCAAAGCTCAACGGAACAGAATAGAGAGCACAGAAATAAACCCATGCACCTATAGTCATTTAATCTATGACAATGGAGGCAAGTATATACAATGGGGGAAAAGACAGTCTTTTCAATAAGTGATGTTGGGAAAACTGAATAGCTACATGTATAAGAATGAAATTAGAACATTTTCTCACACCATGTACAAAATTAAACTCAAAATGGATTAAAGACCTGAATGTGATACTGAAGCCATAAAACTCCTAAAAGAAAACACATGCAGTATGCTCTTTGGCACTGGTCTAAGCAATATATATATATATATATATATATATTTGGATCTGTCTTCTCAGGCAAAAGAAACAAAAGCAAAAATAAACAAATGGGACCTAATTAAACTAGGAAGCTTTTTTTTTTCCTTTATCATCTTTATTAGAGTATAATTGCTTTACAATGGTGTTTTAGTTTCTGCTTTATAACAAAGTGAATCAGCTATACATATACATATATCCCTATATCTCTTCCCTCTTGCATCTCCCTCCCTCCCACTCTCCCTATCCCACCCCTCTAGGTGATCAAAAAGCACCGAGCTGATCTCTCTGTGCTATGCGCCTGCTTCCCACTAGCTATCTATTTTATATTTGGTAGTGTATATATGTCCATGCCACTCTCTCACTTTGCCCCAGCTTACCCTTCCCCCTCCCCATGTCCTCAAGTCCATTCTCTAGTAGGTCTGTGTCTTTATTCCTGTCTTGCCCCTAGGTTCTTCATGACATTTTTTTTTTTTTTGGATTCCATATATATGTGTTACCATACGGTATTTTTATGGCTGAGTAATATTCCATTGTATATATGTGCCACATCTTTTTATCCATTCATCTGTCGATGGACACATAGGTTGCTTCCAGATCCTGGCTATTGTAAATAGAGCTGCAATGAACATTGTGGTACATGACTATTTTTGAATTATGGTTTTCTCAGGTTATATGCCCAGTAGTGGGATTGATGGGTCATATGGTAGTTCGATTTTTTAGTTTTTTAAGGAACCTCCATACTGTTCTCCATAGTGGCTGTATCAATTTACATTCCCACCAACAGTGCAAGAGGGTTTGCTTTTCTCCACACCTGTCCAACATTTATTTTTTGTAGATTTTTTTGATGATGCCATTCTGACCAGTGTGAGATGATATCTCATTGTAGTTTTGATTTACATTTCTCTAATAATTAATGATATTGAGCATTCTTTCATGTTTTAAGTTTCATTAGGTCCCATTGTTTATTTTTGTTTTTATTTCCATTTATTTAGGAGGTGTGTCAAAAAGGATATTGCTCTGATTTATGTCATAGAGTGTTCTGCCTATGTTTTCCTCTAAGAGTTTGATAGTGTCTGGCCTTACATTTAGGTCTTTAATCCATTTTGAGTTTATTTTTGTGTATGGTGTTAGGGAGTGTTCTAATTTCATTCTTTTACATGTAGCTGTCCAGTTTTCTCAGCACCACTTATTGAAGAGGCTGTTTTTTCTCCATTGTATATTCTTGCCTCCTTTATCATAGATAAGTTGACCAGATGGGCGTGGGTTTATCTCTGGGCTTTCTATCCTGTTCCATTGATCTATATTTCTCTTTTTGTGCCAGTACCATACTATCTTGATTACTGTAGCTTTGTAATATGGTCTGAATTCAGGGAGCCTGATTCCCCCCACTCCATTTTTCTGTCTCAAGATTGCTTTGGCTATTTGGGGTCTTCTTTGTTTCCATACAAATTGTGAAATTTTTTGTTCTAGTTCTGTGAAAAATGCCAGTGGTAGTTTGATAGGAATTGCATTTAATCTATAGATTGCTTTGTGTAGTATAATTTTTGGGTCATCGTGTTTTCATTGTCATTTGTTTCTAGGTATTTTTTGATTTCCTCTTTGATATCTTCAGTGATCTCTTGGTTATTAAGTAGTGTATTGTTTAGCCTCCATGTGTTTGTATTTTTTACAGATCTTTTCCTGTAATTGATATGTATTCTCATAGCATTGTGGTCAGAAAAGATACTTGATACAACTTTTCTTAAATTTTCTTAAATTTACCAAGGCTTGATTTGTGACCCAAGATATGATCTATCCTGGAGAATGTTCCATGAGCAGTTGAGAAGAAAGTGTATTCTGTTGTTTTTGGGTGGAATGTCCTATAAGTATCAATTAAGTCCATCTTGTTTAATGTATCATTTAAAGCTTGTGTTTCCTTATTTATTTTCATTTTGGATGATCTGTCCATTGGTGAAAGTGGGGTGTTAAAGTCCCCTACTATGATTGTGTTACTGTCAATTTCCCCTTTTATGGCTGTTAGTATTTGCCTTATGTATTGAGGTGCTCCTATGTTGGGTGCATAAATATTTACAATTGTTATATCTTCTTCATGGATCGATCCCTTGATCATTATATAGTGTCCTTCTTTGTCTCTTGTTATAGTTTTTACTTTAAAGTCTATTTTGTCTGATATGAGAATTGCTACTCCAGCTTTCTTCTGATTTCCATTTGCATGGAATATCTTTTTCCATCCCCTCACTTTCAGTCTGTATGTGTCCCTAGGTCTGAAGTGGGTCTCTTGTAGACAGCATATATATGGGTCTTGTTTTTGTATCCATTCAGCCAGTCTATGTCTTTTGTTGGGAACATTTATTCCATTTACATTTATGGTAATTATCAATATGTATGTTCCTATTACCATTTTCTTAATTGTTTCAGGTTTGTTTTTGTAAGTCTTTTCCTTCTCTTGTGTTTCCTGCCTAGAGAAGTTCCTTTAGCATTTGTTGTAAAGCTGGTTTGGTGGTGCTGAATTCTCTTAGCTTTTGCTTGTCTGGAAAGGTTTTTATTTCTCTGTCAAACCTTAATGAGATCCTTGCTGGGTAGAGTAATCTGGGTTGTAGGTTTTTCCCTTTCATCACTTTGAATATGTCTTGCCACTCCCTTCTGGCTTGCAGAGTTTCTGCTGAAAGATTAGCAGTTAGCCTTATGGGGATTCCCTTGTATGTTATTTGTTGTCTTTTCCTCTCTGCTTTTAATATTTTTTCTTTGTATTTAATTTTTAATAGTTTGATTAATATGTGTCTTGGCGTGTTTGTTCGTGGATTTATCCTGTATGGGACTCTCTGTGCTTCCTGGACTTGATTAACTATTTCCTTTCCCATATTAGGGAAGTTTTCAACTCTAATCTCTTCAAATATTTTCTCAGTCCCTTTCTTTTTTATCTTCTTCCTCTGGAACCCCTATAATTTGAATGTTGGTGCATTTAATGTTGTCCCATAGGTCTCTGAGACTGTCCTCAATTCTTTTCATTCTTTTTTCTTTATTCTGCTCTGCAGTAGTTATTTCCACTATTTTATCTTCCAGGTCACTTACCCATTCTTCTGCCTCAGTTATTCTGCTATTCAAACTAAGAAGCTTTTGTAAAATGAAGGAAACCATCAACAAAATAAAAAGACAACATACTGAATGAGAGAAGATATTTGCAGATATGTCTGTTAAGGGGTTAATATACAAAATATATAAAGAATGCATACTACTCAAAAACCCAGTTGAAAAATAGGCAGAGGACCTAAATAGACATTTTTCCAAAGAAGGCATACAGATGGCCAACCGGCACATAAAGAGATGCTCAACATCATTAATCATTAGGGAAATGCAAATCAAATCACAATGAGATATCAATTTACACTTGTGAGAATGGCTACTGTCAAAAAGACAAGAAATAACAAGTGTTGGCAAGGGTGTGGAGAACAGCAAAGCCTAGTACATTGTTTGTGGAAATGTAAATTAGCGTAGACAGTATGGAATTCCTCAATAAATAAAAATAGTACTACCATATGATCCAGCAATTCTAGTCCTGGATATATATCTGAAGAAAATATAAACATTAATTTGAAATGATATATGTACCCCAGTATTCATAGCAGCATTATTTATGATTGCCAAGATATGGAAGCAACCTAAGTGCCCATCCATATGTGAGTGGATAAAGAAGATTGGTTGATATATATTGGAATATTACTCAGCCATTGAAAAGAATGAAATTTTGCCATTTGCAACAACATGTTTGGACCTTGAAAGTATTACACTTAGTGAAAGAAGTCAGAGATTGAAAGACAAATATTGTATGTTTTCACTTATATGTGGAATCTAAAAACTAAAACCAATAAATGAATATAACAAAACAAAAACACACTTACAGATACAGAGAACAAACTAGTGGTTACCAGTTGGGGGAGGAAAGGGAGAACAGGAAAAGTAAGGGAAGGGGATTAAGAGGTACAAAATTCTAGGTATAAAATAAATAAAATACAATGATGTAATGTACAGTACAGTCAATATGGCCAGTATTTAACTTTATATGGAGTATAATCTATAAAAATATCTAATCACCTTTTTGTAAACCTAAAACTAATGTTTTAAGTGAACTATACTTTGATTAAAAACTTTACAAACATTAATTGCAATATTGATTACAAAGTAACATTCAAAATATCATTATGAAATTCAGGTGCTACAGTTTAACTGTAAAATGGAGGACTACATATGGTGAAAATACATTGGAAATATCCATTCACAATTCAGCCAATGATGTAAATAATCAAGTTTGTATGGAAAATAGGAAGTGATAATTATCTGAATTCTTACTTAAGGTGTAGTAGATTCAATGAAAAAGTTTAGAAATTTAATGTCATGTTATAGTATTCTATCTTTAGAATTTTTAAGAAAACTGATGATAAATATTTTGAAGATCTGCTTTGCTAAGCTTTATTCTATAATATTCACACATAATTTCAACTAATAAGTATATTAAGTATGTATATATATAATCCATACAACTTATGTTTGATCCTCTGCTCTGTCTATAGTATTGTCTCAGTGCAATGCCATATACAGAAACCTTACTTTTAAGTAATTTACCATGTAGTTGAAAAGACATGCTTCTTTATATCAAATTAGAAATAACAAGTGTCAAAATATGGGATTCAGATGATAATTTCAATGGTAGTTTACAGAGGAGGAGAAAAATATGCATAAGTATTGCTGGGAATAAAAAATATGTATATATAATATATATTTGTATGTGCATGTTTGTGTATATACATTTATATTCATATAACGATAGGTATTGTCCCAAACAAAGTTTGGGCTAAAGAATCAGAAACCTGTCTTCAAATCCTGGCTTGCTCATCTGTCATCTCTGTGACCTGGAGCAATTGTTAGAGCTTTTGACTCTTCATTTGTCCAATGAAAATATTAATATCTACATCACTGAATTTTTGTAAGAGTTAAATATAATAATGTTTGCAAAACACCAATTTGTAGTGGACAATAAATTGTGATTATATATCAGTTATCAATTATATCCATATCCTTAGTAACTCTATAAAAAGAAAATGTATGTTCTTCTTGTCAGTAAAAATTTTATAGTGTATAGTTTACTAATTTTTACATTAGTTTTTTGCACTATTCAGCTACAAAAATACCACAAATACATGACAGCAGAACATTCACAATTGTCAGATTAAAGAATGGATTGTAAATTTGTTGCTAAGCCAGCAGAAGATATGGTTGTCAAACTTTACTGAGGTGTCAGAGTATATGAGACTTTGAGCAGTGATGAGTGAGTTTGGATAAAATGTTGAAATCATGCACACAAGCCATTTTATGATGAGTCTATTCTTCAATTCTATGTTGGAAGATAAAATGTCTTGCTTACTTTTTCCATAAAATGAGGGGATATATATACATATAAAGCATTTTTTATGAAGTAAATATTGTGGAATACATTTTTATTTCTAATGGTCTGATTAAAATTATATTTATTTTGCTTCTTACACAAAAGAAAAGTTTCTAAGAGAACCAGAAACCATCAGTTAAAGCTATCTCTGTCAATTAAATCCCACAAAAGAGTATTTTTCATTACAACAGTTATTTATAATCCAAATACCATCACCAATTGTCCTTTAAAAGTTGTGGTTCAATCTTTCACTGTTGTAGATAACAAAGTAGGCATGCTCTTCCAAATACAATGGGTACCTAACTTACTCTATGATGAGAACTCAGATTATGGATAGGAATGGAGCTAGGCCTTAATTTTTGGCTCTTCTACCATATGACCTTCAGCAAGTGTTCCAGGTTCTCAGATCTACATAAGAAAGTGCCCCCCAAACTTGGGGGCAGCTTCACTACGGCCTGGAGAATCTACATCCCAGGTAGCTCACTTACCTGGCTGACAGGGTGGTGATGGCTGTCAGCTGGGAGCTCAGCCACAGACATGCACCAAAGGCTTAAGTTCTCCACCTGGGCCTCTTCATGGCTGCTTGACCTTCTCCTTGGCCTGGTGACTAGCTTCTAAAATTAACCATTCCAAAGGAACTCACTGTTATTACAAACACTCCCAGATTAAGAGGAGGGAACATAAACCTGAGCTCTCTATGGGAAAGAGTATCTATGAGACATAGTCAGAAGCCAGTGTAGGATGGGAAATACTGTTGGAGCCATTTTTGGAAAACACAATCTGTCATAGAAACTTACTTTATATCGCTTAACTTCAGTTTCCTCATCTTCATAATATGCTAGGCACACTTCTGATCACTTTACATGTATTAATTAATTAAATCCTCACAACAAGCTCTCAGTTAGGTGCCCCATTTTACAGATGAGAAAAATGATGCACTGAAAAATAAGTTGCCTGAAGTGACAGGGTTAGTAAAAGACAGAAACAGAACTCAAAGCCATGTAATCTAGTTCCAAAGGCCATATCTTTGTAGCTAATTTTGGTAAGAATAACTAAAAAACTGTAGAGAAAGTGCTTTGCACAACATCTGACTCATTCCGAATGCTCAATAATTATAAATGGTTTTGCTGTGGGTGTTATTGCTAATACATAGTACAGTGAATCAAGGGGTGTTTTCTCTTTGGCAATGGTTTTACTTTTTCGGAAAAGTAAATTTACTCTGACTTAAGGAATATGCAAAAAAGGAATAATGAAAGACAAAGTTGGAAACTGTCATTACTGGATGTCTAGAAAAAATAGTGAAATAGGAATAAGAATCTCTGATGAGGGACTAAAAAGTTAAATAGCATCTCATTTCAAAGTACCTGAAAATATGATAGACTCAACAAGCACACTTTTTAAAAGGACTGTTAAATAGGAAGGAAGTAGTATTAATGCAGGCTTAAGTTTGGTTGACTAAAATATACCTAGAAGCATCAAAGTTAATAAAAATAGCATTAGGAAATGAATGATAGAACAGTTAAAAAGTGATCTGTATTTTTAGAAAAAAATATGGTTAGCTTTTTATGTTGTGCCATTATTATTAACAGATTGTATTCAAACTGGTAATAAAAATGGAAAAGGTGTCTAATCCTAAAAACTGCTAATATAAACCTTTGGTCTCCATACCCTATCTTAACCTCAGAATAAAAACACTGACTTTACTCTCACACTAGAGACACCTTTGGAATTTTAATTTTGCATGTCACCAGCCTCAGACTCCTAAAGTATTTCTGACATTATATTCCAAGTAATGCTCCGTTGTTGACACTTGTCCATCTCTCAAATAAAAGCACTTTTTGAAAATTATCTTTAATGTATAAATCATGAATCTGTGAATGAGAAAAAATGGTGGAAGGTAAAACTAAGATCTAATAGATCCACTTTATGCTTGTTAATGGCAACTTACCTGGGTTTGCCCGTATATATCCCGGTTTATAAGTTTTTGTGTCATAGTAAGAAAACAAACAAAAAACTGTATATATCTTCTAGGTTGGTGTCCTCTTTTTTACCTAACCAAAAATTTAAAACTGTTTGTCTGAGACCTGGGTGGTAGTCTTTTGGTTCAGTTCTCAAAGTCTTTGATATGTTAAATAGAATCAGTTCCAAGGATGTGCAGTTTGGGAGCAAGCCCAGGAGTTTATAAACAAGTGTGCGGAATTGCTTTCCTGAGCTCCTGTCTCTCCATGTTCTTCCCAGTACTTTCCGAATCTCCATGACTCCTCTTTAAGGTCCTTTGTCTAGAAAGCCAGCTGGGGCTTTATTTGTTCTACTCTGCTGTGCACTTCTGCAACTGGATCTACATCCAGGACCAAGTGAGAGGAGGACAGAGAGAAAAAGAAATGCAGTGGGACTCTACCCTCTCAGAACCACAGCTTCAGTGAAGGAAGAGGAAGTTTTTTCCTTCTTGAGAATTTTGGCTCCTGTGGGCTCCCATTACTGACTACCACCACCAATCTACCACATGATTACTTGAGGGTTGAGCATGAGAGAACAGGAAAAAAAAAAAAGAGAGAGAGAGAGAAAGAAACAAAGAGGGAAGGGATTTCCACATTCTTTCCTGAGCATTAGGAATTCCATTTCCCACTTCCAGAGCTAAAGTGAGCTGGAGCTCTGACTGTGACCTGGTGGCCATTTCCAGGTTTCCAGTCCATTCAGTCCAGGCTCCAGCCCAAGCACTGGGAAAAAGAGGAAAGAGGCAGGGAGGGAAGGATGGCAAATTCATTGCCAGCTAGGTAGTACTACAAATTTTGGTATTTTCCAGTATGCCTGCTTCTACTTACTTTTCAGAGTCCTCAAATAGGGGGTATTGTGCCCAGAGGATGTGGTATTCCATACTTTTGGAGTCCTTTCCTCTGATTCTTTAGGGTGAAAGTCATGTAACCTACAGTATATTTTTGTAGGTAGGTCTGATTTTTTTGTTTAATTTGCTTATTCAAGAGAAAGTCTACTTTAACATTTCTCTGGTGGAAGTAAGAAATTAGAATTCATAACAGGACACTTTTATATACATTACCTTCATGAGGACTTCATAGTAGCTCCCCTGCAAGGAAAATTAGGTTGAATATTTTGAAGCACAATCCACAGTTTATTATTAATAAACTTGTATTTGGCCTTGAGATTTTCCTTTGATAAGTTATTAATAGGTTATTCTGAAAAAAGAAAATATTTATGCTTATTTGCCCTTAAGTTTTAGAGTTTTTTCCTTTTTATTTTTCAATTCTCCAATATTCCCTGACTTCTCTACTTACATGACAGCAAATTTTAATTTCTATAACTGTAGAACAATATCTAGGAAAACAGTAATGATACTGCCTATCCCAGTTTATTAAGTTTCCTGAGTTCTAATATTTTGAGAAATGATGCACATCACATATTTTACTGATAAGTCATTCAGGTTTATCTAAACTTACAGACTTCTGAGCATCTATGAGGGGAAAACCGTCAATTATATTAATATCAGTTCCTGTCAGACAAGACACAGTTCAGTATTTCATCAGCTGATGAGAACTGCACAGCATGATATACCAACTGGGATTTATCATGGTCCTTTGTCTTAAAGTTCTCTGATAATAAAGATAAACCTAAAAAAACATTGCTAGCAATATATAGCCTAACAATTCAATTTTTAAAATAAAGTACGTGTAGAATAGGTCACACATTTCTTGATTTTGTTTTAGCAGACATAAATCTGTGTGTGTGTGTGTGTGTGTGTGTGTGTGTGTGTGTGTGTAAAAATACTTTCCAACTGTATTCCAGTCAATACCCAGAGACTTTAATTTTCTGAGGACAATGAAATTTCAAACATCAATAAGGGAAATTATATGGCAAGGTATGTGCTTCATTAATATTTGTGGTATTTCAATAACTATACTCATGTATGTGCCTTTAATACATGCTTTTCATAAAAACTGCTTTGTACTTTTTAATGTGTAACCCATCTTTTATCATTATTTTAGGCAACCACTTAAAGTTCCTCAAATCATAAATGTATTTTTTAAAATAGAAAACTGTGTTTTAACTTAGATTATTTATTATGTAATTTGATGAAAATATTTATATATTTTACATTTTATAGATCCCCACTACCAAATTACATTGTATTTATTTTTCTTTTTATTTAATTTTATTTATTTATTATTTTTGGCTGCGCTGTGTCTTTGTTCCTGTGTGCGGGCTTCTTCTAGTTGCGGCGAGCAGGGGCTGCTCTTCGTTGTGGTATGCAGGCTTCTTATTGCGGTGGCTTCCTTTGTTGCGGAACACGGGGTCTAGGTGTGCGGGCTTCAGTAGTTGTGGCTCGCGGGCTCTAGAGCGCAGGCTCAGTAGTTGGGGTGCATGGGCTTAGTTGCTCCACGGCATGTGGGATCTTCCCAGACTAGGGCTCAAACCCATGTCCCCTGCATTGGCAGGTGGATTCTTAACCACTGCCCCACCAGGGAAGCCCTGTATTTATTTTTCTAGCATTCTTGCTACTTTTATCATAAGTACATGATACCAGAAAATTAAAAACTCATTTCATATATATCATAAATAATTTGTTTGTAGTTTTCTTATTCTCAATTAAATATACTCACTCCAATTATATGATTAGAAATTTAGTAAAGTCTAAAATTCTTTAAACATAGTTGATTGAACATATAGATTTAACTCCATTTCCTCAGGAAACTTCACCGAAGTGAGTAAGAGAATATAGAAGGTTTACACTAACAAGGGCAAAGTAAGGGAGAAGAAAATACATCACGTGAGAAAGATCAACATGTCAACAAAATTGCAGAAAATGAAAATCAAATGGAGAAGTGGTAGCTCACTTAGCAATGGAACTTGGTATGACTGCCTGTAGGAAGAGAAGCTACTTTCACTTTGTGCTGTTCTGTTGGGTAAATGCCAAGGAGTGGAATTGTCAGAAGATATGTGTATGTTCCTCTATGGTAGATACTGCCAAATAGCCTCCCAAAGTGGTAGCATCACTTTCAACTAAAATATAGAATCACTGTAGATCTTCTTTATCCATTCATCTGTTGATGCACACAGATTTTTTCCATATCTTGGCTATTGAGAATAATGCTGTAATGGACATGGGAGTGCAGATAAATTTTTCATATCCTGTTTTAATTTCCTTTGGATGTATACCCAGAAACAGGATTGCTGGGTCACGTGGTAGCTCTGTTTTTAATTTTCCGAGGAACATCCATACAGTTTTCCATATTGGCTGCACCAATTTACATTCCCACCAACAGTACACAAGGGTTCCCTTTTCTTTATATCCTTGCCATCATGTATCTCTTGTCTTCTTGATAATTGCCATTCTAACGCTTGTGAGGTGATATATCCTTGTGGTTTCATTTACATTTCCCTGATGACTAGTGATATTGAGCATCTTTTCATGTACCTGTTGGACATTTGTATGTCTTCTTTAAAGAAATGTCTGTTCAGTTCCTCTGCCTATTTTTTATTTAACTGTACATTTTTGATTGTTGTTGCTGTTGTTGTTATTGAGTTGTGTGAGTTCTTTATATATTTTATATTTATCAGATATATCAGATATATGGTTTGCAAATATTTTGCCCCATTCTATAGTTTGCCTTTTCATTATTTTTATTGTTTTTTTGCTGTGCTGAAGCTCTTTAGTTTGATGTAGTCCCACTGTTTATTTTTGCTTTCGTTGCTGGTGCTTTTGCTGTCATATTCTAAAAAAATCATTGCCAAGACCTATATCAAGTAGCTTTTCCACTATGTTTTCTTCTAGAAGTTTTACAGTTTCAGGTTTTATGTTTAAGTTTCTAATTCATTTTGAGTTAATTTTTGTGAGTGGTGTCTGGTCAAGTCCAAGTTCACTTTTCTGTATGTTGTTATCCATCATTTATTGAAGAGACTATCCTTTTGCCATTGAGTATTTTTAGCTCCCTTGACATATATATTTGATTGTTTATGTAGCCCTCTATTCTGTAGCCCTCTATTTGGAGCCCTCTATTCTGTTCTAGTGGCCTATGTGTGTATTTTAATGCTGGTACCATACTGTTTCAATTCATATAACTTTGTAGTATAGTTTGAAATCAGGAAGTGTGATGCCTCTAGCGTTGTTATTCTTTCTCAGAATTGCTTTGGCTATTGGGGTCTTTTGTGATTCCATAAATTTTAGGATTGTTTTTTATATTTCTATGAAAAATGCCATTGGAATTTTGATAGGGATTGCATTGAATCTTTAGCTGCTTCCAACGTAGTGTGGACATTTTAACAATATTAATTCTTCCAATCCATGAACATGGGATATCTTTCCATTTTTTTGTATTCTCTTCAATTTCTTTATCAAAATATTGTAGTTTTCTTTGTACAGGTCTTTCACTTCCTTGATTAAATTTATGCCTAAGTATTTTACTGTTTTTTATGCTATTGTGAATGTGACTTTTATGCACATCATTAGAAAATTGATACAAAAATGACAAACGTAAAATTAATATTGCTAATAAATAGCACTTATATTGGGTTGGCCAAAAAGTTCATTCAGGTTTTTCTGTAAGATGTTATGGAAAAACCTGAATGAACTTTTTGGCCAACCCAATAAATTAATAGAAGATAAACAGCCAATAGAAAAAGAACAAAGGATATAAAAGGCAATTCATAGAAAAGTATAAACAAATGACCAATAAAAGTATGAAAAAAAATGTGGAGCATTAGTGGCAATTAGGAAACTTCAATTAAAGTAACAGTATTTAACTCCACATATTGTCAAAAGGTAAAAGAGTGACTAACATTAATTATAGGGATTAGCAGGGTGAAAGGTTAGTGTGCTCACTTACATTATTGTGCATTTTAGAAATGTTTAGGAATGTAACAGGGAAATATGTGTTAAAGCAAATAATAAACATACCCTGGCCCAGAGTGCCTACTCTTGGGAACTGAAATATAAGTATCATCATGGGGATGTTTACTGCAGCATAGTTTATAAAGTATTTCTTCCAAGTGGGAGATTGTTGACACATATACTACAGATACATCACAGTGAATTAACTACAACCATTGACCTGGAGAGATTTCCATGTTATAATTGATAATTGATGAAAACAATCTAAAGTTTATTGATATTATCTCAATATTGAAAAATCAATAACACTAAATCCTTCTGTTCATAAATATATAAACATATATCTACACAGCAGTGTGTTGACATTTTAGGAAAATGATATTTGAAGAGGAAAGAAGGAAGAAAAGGTGGAGATAAGCCAGATTTCTAAATGACATTTTAAAGTAAATGTTCATACAAAAAGAACATACATGTTATGATCTCATATATATATATATATATAGTCATGATTGTTTTGAATATAGAAATATAGAGAAATTGAGAGGTACTAAAATGAAGGTTTAATCTGAAGGTCAATATCTGAATAGCTTCTTCTAAAAGAAAACATTAGAAACCACTGAATCAGATAATATTTTACTTTCCATCTTCAGTATTGATATATGTTGGGAAACATTCTTATTTTGGGTGGTTTGTTGTTTGGAAATGAAGTTCACATACTCTATAAACAGAGAAATAAGGAAGTGGTAGAGAAAGAAGGGATATATATGAAAGTAATTTAAAAGTTCTCAAGATGTAGGGACTGATATCCCATTTTTAACAAATACAAACAAAACCTAAAAGTACTAACTAAAAGATATATAGCATGCTCATTCCATTTAGAGAATTATAGTAATCTCATATTAGACATTAGTGAATTAATCATTTATTTATTCACTCATTCAACTTTTCAGGCATTTATGAAAACTAAATATATACTCAAAATATGCTAAAGCATTGTAGATATAAGAATGGTAAGGCCCATGTCTGGCTTGTGGCAGTTACAAGAAGTTGAGGTGATAGCGTGATCAAGTATTTGTATCATATGATTCAGGCTAAAAACAGATGCATGCTGTATACCATTAATGTGTGCTATATAAGAAGAATGTTACTGCCTACAACAGTGGTTTTCTAACATTTTAACAGCATCATCCTTAATTTTTAAATGAAATTGTAGACTAAACCCTAATATTAAAATACGATAGTAATTTAAGAATCCAAATATATTTTATAAGTTCAAAATTTTAAGGTTTTCAAGGGCAATTTTGAGTTAACAAGCATTTGAAATCAGGGATAGACTTGAGAGTTGCTGCAAGAATATTCAATTTGTATTTGTAGTTTTGCAGTAGGCAAAACAAAAAATCACATGGATAGTAATTTCAATTGGAAAGATTTTGTTTAAATTGGAATATTAAAATAATCATTCTTGAGTTGTAGTTGAATCAGTTTCAAGATTTTTACTTTCTGCTTCCATCCCTTACTTAGAGTAATGCAACAAGCCAAAAAATATCTATAAATTTGTAGTGAGATGAATTATGCCATGATCAGAACGTGTGCTGAGTAGACACACATTATCTTCTGCAGGAATTTAATTAGCAGAGTACTCACATGCTGTCCAATTCAATAAAACAAATAAGTACCAAGCACCGACTTTATGATAAGCACTGTGCCTATCTGTCCTTGTGGCACTTACAGCCATTAAACAAATAACTGCCAAGGGATTACTAACATGGAAAAGGCACAGGTGCTTTGAGAAACTAGTCTAGGGAGTCAAGTAGAGCTTTCTAAAAGAAGTGAGACTTGAAAGATGACTAGGAGTCAGCAAGATGTGTGGGTCATAGGGTGGGGATAGAGAGAAGAGATTTTTCAACAGAGGAAAAGGCTCAAAGCAGAACAAAGAGCATAGTAAACTCAGAAATTAATGGAGTCCTTCAGCAATTCATTCATTCATTTACCAAATACTCATTGAGGGCCAAGTAATGCCTGATACTGTTCTAGGCCCTGGAGACACTTCAGTAAACAAAACAGACAAAAAAAAATCTCTGCCCTCATAGAGCATACATTTTAAGGGGAAATGGCTTAAAAAATTAAACATATCGAGTGTCAGATGTTGTTAAGTTCTTTGAAGACAGGAATAATAATGGAGAGTAATATGGATTACTCGGGTAGGATGTAGCAGGAGTTGCAATATGAAAAGGGGAATCGGGGAAGGCTTTATTAATACAGTAATGTTTGAATAAAGACCTGATGTAAGGGAGGGAGAAAACCATACAGACAGCTGGATAAGAGCAAGTACTAAAGGCCCAATGGCAGGATAATGCTTTGGATGCCCAAGATTCTGAAGGAGGCCAGTGTGGCTGGAGCAGACTACTTGATACACAAAAAAGAGGTAGAAGATGCAAAGCAGGGTCACAGGGAATGGACGGGGAGCAAAATCATGCAATGCTTGGTAGGCAATTAATAGGGCAGTTGGCTTTACTCTAGGAGAATGGAAAGTCATTGGAAGACCCAGAGCCCAGTGATAAAATGATCTGATGTATTTTCTAAGATCACTGCCTTCTGAGTTGAGAATAGACAGTAGAAGGGCAAAGCCTTAACAGAGGGAGTTTGAGAGGGGAGCAGATTTATCTGATGTGGTTGGAACTGTAGGCAGGGTGAAGCCATGGGTGGACTTGTAATCCAAGGTAAGTATTTTAAACTTTAATGTAAAGATGATGGGAAGTCATCAAAGTTTTTTATACAAGGGGATGTAATGAACAGATTTCTGTGTTCAAAACTGCACTATCCAATACGGTAGCCACTAGCCAGCCACATGAGGTTATTGCATGCTTGAAATGTGTCTAGTTTTAATTGGAATGTGTTCTAAATATAAAATATGTATCAGATTTCAAATACTTTTTTTCTTCCTTAATATATAAGCAGAAGCCTTACTCATAGATTCATTATTGTTAAATTAGGATTCTTGTTTATTTTTACACAGAACATTTTGTGAAAATGTGTTAAGTTAAAATACATAGCTTGTTAAAATATTTTTTAACATAACATTTGTCACTGGAAAATTACACTTCTTTTATTTTGTATAACAGTTTTAATTTAGAAAGTGGCCAGCAGTCATTTCTTTGAGACTAGAAACAATTAAGCCCCCCACCATTCAGGACCCCGTATGTGTACCTTATCGTAGGATCCTTTTTTGTAGGTCTTCCATTCCTATGAAAATGTTCAGTGAAAATGACAACATGGATTTAAGTGAATAGAAAATGAGGTTCAATGAAACATTTGATAGCATAACTTTAGTCATTTACATTTCATTTTCGTTATGTTTTGTGAAAATTTAGTCATTAGCCTACAGTTTTCATGATTTTTGTCATATGTGCATAACTAATATACCTTATTTACTTGATATTTTGTCTACCCACTTTTAAACTTAAATTTTTAAATGAATTTATTTCAATATAATAAATAGAAAATTGTTTGCCACCGAAAAATAAAAAATGATCTTGATAAAAATGAAGCAGTGTTATCAAACTATAGCTATGTCCTGCTACAATCTCTGAGTCTAAGGACAGCTCTCATTTTGTTCAAAAAATATTTAGCCAGTAAGGAAGATGTTAAAGATATACCGACACTACCCTGGGACTTTCTCCTTAAATACTCAGAAGAGCTGAGGGAGAAATGGATGGAAATCAATTTTAAAGAGTGTGATTCAATGTTATTTAATGCCATCTCCCAGAGCTACACAATCATTTCCCTTAATGTGGGCATCCCCATACTTTGGTAAGCACTGTTGTTTTGCATATCTGTGTTTCAAGTATGCCTTTTAAAAGTAGTAACCTCAGCTAAAATATGAAGTCCCCATTGGGTAACTTATTTTGAATTACTAATTTCATTCATTAATATTAGCATGTATTGACTTTTCTGTGTATGTGTGAACTGAACTCTGACATCCAAAGTGTGTATAAGTTAAAATATGTTGTACACGTACAAATAAAATAACTCAAGCGATAATAAAAAATATTGTTTTTCCTATGTTTGCAGCTTGCAGACCAGGATTCTATAAAGCATTTGCTGGCAACACAAAGTGTTCTAAATGTCCTCCACACAGTTTAACCTACATGGAAGCAACTTCTGTCTGTCAGTGTGAAAAGGGTTACTTTCGAGCTGAACAAGACCCACCTTCCATGGCATGTACCAGTAAGTCTGTCCATTTTGCATTTGAAAATCCTGTTTCCAACCCTTTTGGTCTTTTTATTATAAATTAAAAAAAAAAAAAAGAAGTGACTTTACAAAATCCTATGCCATCAAGGCTATTTGTCTTTGATAATAGTCAAGGAAAAAGTTTCTCTGTCTTTCTTAGCATAATTGCTTTTCAGCTGCTTGCAAAGAACATATGTATTCCTCAAAAATCACACTGATCACTGACATGCATATACCAGCCTTAATTTGGAGGCCCTGCAAATTTTTCCTAGGCATAATCTGTCCTTAGGAAGTTAAAGCAGTTTAAGGCTTTTTGAGGCTCTATAAGCAAAACTTCTGTTTTTTGTTTCAACCCTTGAACTTTTGAAGGCACGTCAGTTTAGGACCATTAAGTTTCCTGTGTGTGGGAGCTTCAATATGGAACTTTGAAAGTCATTGTGCTATTGTTATATAGAAAAGTTGGAGTCTTCCTTGACATTTGTCTTTAAAGAAAGATATTTTTGAGTTTGTCCACACTTCACCTCTCACTTTCTCTCTAATTTTGGGGTTGGAACCAATAGAATATTAAATCTGAATGTGAAGATCATTTTAATGCATGCACCAAGAATTTTAAATTATTTGTATTCTCCTATTATTAAAGTATCATAAATTATCTGTACACTATAAAAATAAAAGTTAATATATTAATGCATTGCTAAGGTATGCAAAAGTAAAGTGTCACCTCTTAGTTATAAAAGTCTTGTTAAGGGCTTCCCTGGTGGTGCAGTGGTTGAGAATCCGCCTGCCGATGCAGAGGACACGGGTTCGTGCCCCGGTCTGGAAAGATCCCACATGCCGCGGAGCGGCTGGGCCCGTGAGCCATGGCCGCTGAGCCTGCGCGTCTGGAGCCGCTGCTCCGCAATGGGAGAGGCCACAACAGTGAGAGGCCCGCGTACCACAAAAAAAAATAATAATAATAATAAATAAAAATAAAAGTCTTGTTAAATACATCAATAAGATATAGTGAAAATTTGCCTTCTTGTTGATGATTTGGTGCCAAAATGTTGCTTATCTTATGTAATTCCATAGAGGCAAAAATGGATTGAAAATTATCTAATGCCACATATTCCTTAGAGACAGTGGAGATGTTCCATTTCTTTTAACTGATGCAGTTTATTGATTTCTGTACACTACTACAGACTTATAAAATATAAAATATTTTTATAGAATACATTTAATAAAAATACAACACATTCATTAGTAGATGTAATTTTTGCTTTCTGACTGTAAGTGCTGAGTGACTACTTTCTTCAAAAAATTGTAGCCTGAGAAATTGCTACCTAGATATTTTTGTTTTCTAGTAACGTATTCTAAGTTTATAAGTAGGAAAAGGAAAATTCTAAATATAATTTCTCACCTAATTGTGGAAATAGTTTTGAACAGGAAAAGATTTCTATCACTATTTATATGTAATCCTTTTTGCACAATTGCTGTATATTATTATATTATATTGTGGACAACATGCTCCAGCTTAGGTAGATGGTAATGTTTCCAATGGCTACAGTTGAGCCAGGCAAGAATCCCTGAAAACCTACATCAGAAACTAAATGGACTTCCTAGAAGAGTGATAGAGAAGAATCAGCTCTTTTTATTTTCTTAGAAGGCCATAAATAGACGATTGACAAAATGAAGGAATAAATTGTTTCCCATCAATATAACCCTTCAATGAGGTGACAGAGTAGGTAGTTGGGGAGGTTTAGTTCTTTGGAGTGAGAAACTATTAAGGAAATAAATATGGGATATAATAAGGTCTATGAACCTCAGTCATTGTTGAGTCTGATATGTGTACTTATTAGCTTAACATTTTATGTTTCTTGGATTTTCTCTCTTTAAAAAACACTTTTTTATGCTTGGTATTGTAAGTTATGTTTGCAATTATGCTAGCCTGCTTTAACTGTGCTAAGTGGAAGCAGAGAGGTTTAATTCTGGTCATCGCTGAGCAGAGCTTTAGACAGGGAACAACAGCATGCTGTATTGCCATAGGGATTAAAAGAGAGAACTCCAAAGAAAGGTGAAAACTTTTGTCAGATCTCCCCTCGTCCAGCCACAGGAAAATCCCCTCTCAAGGCTTCTCTCTGCTACTTCCTTGAGGACTTCTTTTCTTTGTTTTAGCAAAAACTTAGCATGGTGTACTAGTAAGTTCACCATCTTTTAGAGTCAAATTATCTGAGTGTAAACCTTGGCTTTGGTACTTACTAGCTATGTAGCTTTGGGCAAATTATTTAACCTTTTAACCTCTGTTGCACCATTCTTAGTGTTAATAACAGTACCTACCTCATTCTGTTGTTATTTATAATGATTAAATAGTATTTGAAAAGTGCTAAGACTAATACCTGGCACATAGCAGCTGCTATATAATTGTTTGATACAGAAAGCTGTTCTCTCACAATTCATTTTGAAGTAATATTTGATAAGTTAGTATTCAAGCTGTTAAATACTTTATGTTGATAGTATTATGCTGGGCTCACAGCTTCCATCATCTACATTTCTACAAACTGAAAGAAATAACGTAATGAATTTGTAAGACCTTTTCACAAAATATATTAAGTCCTCTACCTCTATGCATATCTAAATAAAGTTTTTTGAATTATACCCTGACTAGGTGAGAGACCCTAGCAATCATTATAATATATGCAGAAAAGCAAGAACCATAAACTCCAAAGCATCATACTTCCTAAAAATTGAAAGATTAGATTGTTAGGGAAGAAAACCCAGGAAAATGGCAAGCCAAGAGGTCATTGAACAATTAGAGTTAAGAGGACCAAGATAACTTCACCAAGATACAGAACTTTTGAGGCCAAGGATCAAATAAGCAGTCAACCTTTCCGTTTTTCATTAACCGTAAACAATAGCCAAATTCTAATAGATTTTTAATAGATGGAAGCTCCCTTAACTTCTAGATCATGTGTCTCTGAATTAGCCATTCTTTATCACCTTTATTCCAATAATATATTATCTAAAGGTCAGAATTTGTGTCAGGTAGACAGTCACATCACTTTCTGCTGTTTTTTTTTTTTTTTTTGCGGTACGCGGGCCTCTCACCACTGGTGTGGCCGCGCCCATTGCGGAGCACAGGCTCCGGACGCGCAGGCTCAGCGGCCATGGCTCACAGGCCCAGCCGCTCCGTGGCATGTGGGATCCTCCCAGACCAGGGCACAAACCCGTGTCCCCTGCATCGGCAGGCGAACTTTCAACCACTGCGCCACCAGGGAAACCTCTCTGCTGTTTTTGACTTAGCATTTGAAGCTATGCTTTCAGAGAATCTTCCAGGCATTTAAAAGGAAGCTTTTTTTTTAACCTGGTAGGTATCAGGGGCAGGGAGATTTTGAATGTTTGGGTTTAAAAGAAAATGGAGGACCAAAATTTTGAAAATGACTAACTAAGACATTTGTCTAGTAAATGGCCTAGTAGGGAAAGAGCTCCTAGATAGGTAATGTATGTAATCATATGAGTGATTTGGTTCTAAGGCTCTCAAGAGATCTTTCCCTGCTCCTTAGCTCTGTCATCAAAACAACAGCAACCCTTAAGTTTCTGGTACAACAAAGCATGTGACTTCACCATTAAGAGTTTTATAATTTCTTTGCATTTTCACTGTAGAGATAGGTATTTTTTAAAATTTCATAATCTTGAGACATACAATATATATGATATAATCACATAAATATTTTCATTAAGATTTTATTTTTAGAGCAGTTTTAGGTTAAGAACAAAATTAAGAGAAAGTATAGAAATTTCCCATATACCTCCCTCCTCCCAACCCAGACATGCACAGCCTTCCCATTATCAACATCCTCCACCAGAATTGTACATTTGTTATATTTGATGAACCTGTATTAAAACATCATAGTCACCCAAAGTCCATAGTTTACACTAGGGTTCACTATTGGTGTTGTACATTCTTTGGGTTTGGACAAATGTGTAATGACATGTATGAATCATAATAGTATCATACACAGGATTTTCAGTGCCCTAAAATCCTCTGGGCCTATATTCATCCTTTCCTCCTACCAACCCATGGCAACCACTTATTTTTGTGCTGTATCCATATATATATATATATATATGTATATATTATATAATTTGAATCATATAGTAGAAGATTTCAGATTGGCTTCTTTCACTTAGTAATATGCAGTTAGGATTCTTCCATGTCTTTTCAAGGCTGGATAGCTCATCTATTTTCAGTGCTGAATGATATTTCATTGTCTGGATATACCACAGTTTGTTTATCCATTTACCTACTAAAGGACAGCTTGATTATTTTCCAGTTTCAGCAATTATGAATAAACTGCTATAAACATGCATGTGCAGGTTTTTGGATGGACATAAGTTTTCAACTCCTTTGAGTAAATACCTATGAGTGTGATTGCTGAATCGTATGGTAAGAATATGTTTAATTCTGTGAGAAACCACCAAACTGTACTATTCTGCATTCCTACAGTGAATGAGAGTTCCTGTTGCTCCACATCCTCATCAACATTTAATGTTATCAGTGTTGTGGATTTTGGTTATTTCTAATAGGTGTGTAGTGGTACATCATTGTTGTTTCAATTTGCATTTTCTTTTTTTTTTTTTTTTGTGGTATGCGTGCCTCTCACTTTTGTGGCCT